>NW_020454094.1:2574975-2620850 GCF_003342845.1 Nothoprocta perdicaria
GTACACCTGCACACACGTACACCTGCACACCTGTACACATGTACACCTCACATCTGTACACATGTACACCTGCACACACGGGTACACCTGAACACAGGTACACCTGTACACATGTACACATGTACACCTGCACACACGGGTACACCTGAACACACGTACACCTGCACACCCGGGTACACCTGCACACACGTACACCTGCACACATGTGCACCTGTGTACACCTGCACACATGTACACCTGCACACACGTACACCTGTACACACGAGTACACCTGCACACATGTACACCTGTGTACACCTGCACACTCGGGTGCACCTGCACAGCTGGGTACACCTGCACACATGTACATCTGCACACATGTACACCTGTACACACGTACACCACACATGTACACCTCTGTACACTTGTGCACACCCGGGTACACCTGCACACATGTACACCTGCACACATGTACACCTGTGCACACCTGCACACATGTACACCTGTACACACAGGTACACCTGCACACATGTNCACACCTGCACACATGTACACCTGTACACACAGGTACACCTGCACACATGTACATCTGCACGGCAGGCAGCTGTACACATGTACACCTGTACACCCGGGTACACCTGCATACATGTACACCTGCACACATGTACACACGTGCACCTGCACACCCAGGTACACCTGCACATATCTTCACACATACACCTGCACACCCAGGTAAACCTGTACAGCTGGGCACACATGTACAACGGCACACAAGGGTACACCTGCACACAAGTACACGCCTACACCTGTACACATGTGTACACATACACCTGTATGCATGTGTACACCTGAACATACACAGCCCTACACAGTGGTACACCTGCACACACACACACACCTGGACACTTGCACAGACGCGCACCTGTGTATGTGTACACCTGCACACATGATTACACCTACATGCACACACCTGCACACTTGTACACCTTGTACACACTTGTACACATGCCCGTGAGCCTGCTGCTCTCAGCCCAGAAAAAGCAAGTAAATAAATACATAAATACATAAATACATAAATATATAATATACAAATATATAATATATAAATATGTAAAAATATATATAAAAATGTATATTTTTCCGTGAGCAATTTATAATTTGTGCTCAAAGTTCTGGTCATTCAGGTCTACTGAGCAACCTGCAAAGTTTCCTGTGCAAGAACCTGGTGAAAATACTTTGCCTGCATCCCAAAATTTAGTGTTTTTTTTTTTTCTTTTTAAATAAAAAACACTGTGACCTGCTGCTTCTCTGCTTCTCATGGCCCTTTCCACCTTTTATCCCTCTCTCTCTCTTTTTTTTTTATTTCTGCATCCCACCAGCGCCGCTGCCCTGCAGCAGCCGGGAAGCTCTTTAATCCGCGCTTAACTTGATCCGTGGAGCACAGCTGGGAGACTTAAGCAGGCTCCTAGCAGGGATGTGCTATGGATTTGCTCCTCTGGATTATTCTTTTTTTATTTTATTTTTATTTTATTTTTTTTTATTTTTTTTTTATTTTGCCCCGAGCTGGATTAAATTGGGGCAGTTTGCAACCAAGAACTGCTTAACCCTTTCGCCAGCACCAGCCCCCAATCAGTTTTGGTTTGAAAGCCATTTTCTCAAAAGCTGTGGGTGTCCAGTGTGCTCCAAAATGCCCCAAAGACTCCGATTTCCCTTAATATCAGCCCTCTACTTCCACCGAACCTACAACTCAGACCAAGACTCAAAATCTCTGCTACCCCAAAACCCTGTCACCCCTGTAGCGCTCCCAGACTGGCCACAAGCACAAAGACATTGAAATTCCTCATGAAAAGTAACACTTCAAGTCACTAATTCTGCATTGTTTTGCCAAGAGCAGCACCATTTTGTTGCAATTCCCTCTCTTCTCCCTTTGAATTTTATGTGGTGTTCCGCATCATCTTGCAAAAATATATTTCTGGAATGGCAGAAATTCCCAGAAATTCCAGAGACTGGCAGCATTGTGTTGCACGCCTTGGACACTGCATGTGTCCATCTGTCCGTCCGCCTGCCCTATGTCTCGTGAGCGGGAGCCAAATCCAGCCCMTCAAAACCAGCTCTTTTCGCCTTTTTTTTCCCCATCTCAAGGGAGACGGCGATGCCAGCCGGTGCACCCGCCTTTGGTGCCATCTAGTGCCTTTCCCAGGGCCTTTCCCAGACTCATCGGTGACTGGAAGTGCTGCGAGCACCGTGCGCTAAATCCCAGTGTCCACTATTTCCAGACTGGGATTCCTTAATTCACTATGGGAGGTTGATAAGCCCACAGCAAAGCTGTGTCCACAGCGGCTCCCTCTTTTCCATGGAGCTAGTGGGGAAAAGCAGCTCCGTGCCCAGTTTCTCRTATGGTGAGAAAGGTGGCGGGAGGGAGACAAACTGTCTGCGCTCGGGAAGGGAAATGCAAAAAACCCAGGGCAAAAACGATGTTTGTGGTGCTGATGGTCGTCAGTAACTAAGTCATGTCCTGCCATGAAGCATATCCTCCTCTCCATCATTTGGCTACTGTTGGCAGATTAAACAGCAGCCACCTCTTGATTTCTGCTCTCAGAAGCTCAAATATCCAGCCCTGGCTTCTGCTGGGGTTGACTGCCAGGTGCTGCTGCCAGGTGCCTTTTGTGTCCTTGAGGAGCCGAGCTCCCGTCCTGTCCCACCTCTGCTGGTCGTTGAGGTTGACTCAGGATTTTGTCACCTTATCTGGGTGTCTGAAACCTCCTGCTATCTTCCCATCATGATCCCTTAATGACTTGCATCTGCCCTGTGTTTTGTTCACTTCTGTTTTCACTTGTGTATGGACAATCCCTTGCTTCAAGCTGTCCCACAAAGCTGCACGTAGATGTGACCTCCCTGCTTGGGTGCCATCAACACTTGTCCTTCTTATCTCCCTTCCTCTGTCCTATCCCTTCATCTGTTTGTCTTCCTCCTGCTTCCACTGTGGTCTATCACCTGCCATCACATGGGCACCATATATCTCTGCACCACAGCGCCAGGGCAAGAAGTTGACACTTACGAAGTGACATAAATTCAGGGGCCAAGGACAGGTTGTGCCCCTGGAAAGTACAGAGCAGAGTAGCAGTAAATTCATCCCAAGGTGACCTACTTCAATCCCACAGCACCTGCATCCTGGTCACTGTAGGTGGACAAGGGACCTCAAAGCCCATGGTGAACCCAGGATCCAAGTCTGGGAAGGCCTTAAGTCTCAGTTCCTGACCTTGCAGTAGCAATCAGTGGACATAATGACGGGGGAAAATGTTAATTAAGAGCAATATTGAGGGTTTTGTGGCCCCCTGAGGCATTGGTGGGGCAGCATGCTGTTCCTTGTCATTTAATCACGTCCCTGGTGTGGCAGCTCAAGGCCCAAGGCAGTGAAGGGGCCCACTCACCTGCGTGCTTATTAAAGCATTGCTTGTGAATGCAGCATTGTGGCACCTCCAAGGCACCATAACACAACATAACATAATAAAATATATAAACAACGGCACAACAACACAGCACAGTGGGGAGGGTACAAGAGCGCCGCTTCGCCGGCCTGCCCACGGCCATACTGTCTGCACCACGTAATGGCGAGGCCTCGCTCCGCGAGGAAGCACCTTGCAAGCGCTTTGGCTTGCTCCCAGAAGGACACACCACAGRAAGAAGACATATCATCAATTAATTAAGGGTAGGCACCTGCTTATTCTCCACAGCCTAAGGAATACCCAGTCATTTGAGCAGCTTCACGCCGAAACATGGCGAGCGCCCACTGCGCTCCCAGCGCCTGGCTGTGGAGACAAAACCAACAGAGGGCCCCTYGGTACCACCCGCAGGGCCGGCAGATTCCCCTGTTGGGGTGAAGAGCCATGTCCCAATGTCCAGCAGAACCTCCCGTTGGCCAGATGTGCCCATCGGGCCTCATGTGGCTGCGTCGCGGTGAGGTGTCCTCAGTGGCCGTCCCTCAGCGGCCACCACTGCTCCTGAGAGGGGTGTTTGGTTTTTGCCCTCCATCTCCTCCCTCCAGCACTGCCACCCCAGCAGCAAAGGTGCTCTTGGGTTTTGGGGAGGTGGGAGCACCTCCAGAGCCTAACACTGTGGTTAAAAACATCCYGCGTGCCAAGAGCTGCAGGTTGGAAGTCTGGAGGGCCGCGCTGCATGATGGAGTCCCATGGAGAGATCAGCTTCGAAACTAGGTGACTTGGATCTTTACATGAGTGACTCTGGCATATAAAGTTGGTGTTTTCTACTAAAAATCACTGATCGCCCTCACTCATGCAGCCCTGGGTGAGCATGGGGGAACTGGAGTGATGGATATGACATGGAGTTTGAGAACATGAAGGTGCATGTGGCGACCTGGCAAGAGAGACACTGGGGAAGGTTTGGAGGCCCTTATGGGGCTATATAAGCTGTCAGCACTGCAGAGCCATGCAGAGGGCAAGCACAGCCCTCAGCGTGGTCAGATGAAGTGTTTTCTTGGAGACAACCTATAGGAAAGCCAGCATAGGAGGTGCTGGTGAGACTCCAGCAGTTCTGCTTTCATTTTGCACCATCTAAAGTCATTAAAAATGAATTTTGAGCATGAACAGATAGAGAGAGAAGCAACTACAGCCCTCATAGGAGCGTAGAGCCCCTTCYTTGAAGAGAAAACTCCAGTAAAAGGAGGCTGCTCACCTTATTTTTCCCAAATATCAAATTAGATGCAGGACTTGTCCGTCCCACGTTGGCATTTCACAGGAGTGCTGCTCCTTTGCAGAGAGAAGGCAGATTTTGGCTCCAGTCCTGTGGCGCCCTGGAGAGAAAGTTTCAGCAAGTTCACATTCACAAACTATGGCCCTAAAAAGTGAAGGGAAAAAAGAAGTAATATTGCAGAAAGTGGAAGTGGCACACTGAAAGGATGCTGATCTTACAGATCCTCCAGGGAACTGGTCAACTAATCCACTTAGCAAAACGCTTTCATTTCCCATTTCATGACAGACAAACTGTGTTTTCAGCCAAAAAATTAATCTGCTTTCCAACGATTTCACAGAGAAAAGCAACCTAAACCGAAGCTGCCTGGCAAGCTTTTGCCAGTTCTCCTACTACCCCAGAGGTGACRGTTCCCACAAAACCAAGTGGCATCATAAAGCAAACTAGCCCGAGCCACAAGGGATGTGCTGATGGACTGAGGAGGAATTTTGAAAGCATTCAGCACTGTGTGTGTTAATGCCCAAATGCTCAGAGTGCCTCTTGGTGGTGGAGAGAAAGACATAGGGGATAAATCAGCTCTCACCTTGCCACATCTGCACCAAACAGCTGTTCTCCCTCGGCTGCTGGTAGGCATGAAATGAATTTCCAAGTCCTCTGTCAGCATCCAAAACAACACTCAGGCCCCCTCTTCGTATTTTCAAGATGCACAAAAGCCAGGAACTCAAAGGGCTGAGAAATCAACCACCTTTCCTTGCATTTTCTTGCTATTTAAAATAAATGGATGTCTCTCCTTTTTCATACCACTGAAAGCCTTCACATTCAATGAAAACAACAGAACTAAATCGAATTCCCTTCTCCACAGGACAAGCTGGAAACATCCTGCTGTTTTGTCTTTTTATTATTATTATTTCTTCTTTTTGCATTAGCTACGAGAAGAATGGCAGGACACAGGGCACAAGGCTTATCACAATGCAACATACACTTACCGCCACTCCCCTCTTTTGTAGCAAGAAATTCCCCACTAGCATTTGGTGGTCCCCAAACCCGCTCGTGCTCTGCGAGGACCTGGTCTACCCACTCCTTTTAAATGCAGATGCAGCAGCCAGGAGGCAGCACGTGCACCCAAAGGCTCATTTTGTGCTCAAAGATGATGACTGCCCAGATGATGACCGCCTTGCTAGGAGCAAATCTCTGCAGGGCTCGATGGCCACTGGCCTGCCGTTACTGCTGCTGGTATGTGCTGGTACTCCCTACCAGCGTGATAATCAGAAATGCTGGTTTTGCCCTGGTCTGGGAGATAAAAGCCAACTTCTGTTATCACGTTTACATTCTAGACTTTCAAAACAAACACATTTCAGAAGGGAATCAYGCTGAACTGGGCTGGCTGCAACCCAATCTTGAAAGGTTTATTTCAGAGACACGTTAAACAGCAGCATATTGGAGGAAAAGGGGAAAAAAAAATCCCACACAAGATAATATTGTTTAAATAATACACTCTATTTTATTTTGTCTTAAAATAGTTTAACCTTTATGCTACAGACTTGTTTCAAAAAACAGAAGGTCTCATCTTGCACCAAAAATATATATATTTTTATATATATATATAACACTCTGTTTTATTATTTTTTTTCTCCAAAGACCATTAAATACTAGATGGAAAATGAGAACTAAATAGTGAGTGTCAAGAATCAGACGTCGTAGCTACAGAGTCGCACGTTTTAAACATTTACGTCCTAAGCGATGATTCGTCTCCGCTACAGAAGATTCCCAGTTCAAACTCCAGCAAAGGCAGGAACTGCTCAGCCAGGAAGGGCTCCAGCCAACGCACGCTCCAGTCCATGGATCGCTCCGCATCAGCTCCAGTGGGTTCTGGGCCAGGCCCCGAGTGCATTGGTTCTTGGCCATACAATGGCTAACATTTCACTTGCCTGCTGAGAAGAGCAAAACCGTCCAGGCACCTTTTGCTCTCTTTAAATTAATAATAATAATAATAATAATAAAAAAAAAAAAACCCAAACAAATGGAAAAAAAATAGTAAAACAAAAACACAGAAATATTTCTTAGCTATCCAGTGATTGTGGTTTTCAGGTCTCTACCCTTTCAGGATTTGTTAAGGATAAAAGAAAATATGTAGTGTTTTAAATAAGAGAAAACCTGCATCAGACTACAATACATGAATCGTTTAAACAAACACAGTGCACAATTGGAGGAAGTTTGGTTAGGACGYGGTCATTTTTTTTTCTTTTTTATATATATATACATGGAAGTCACATCATATACAAACTGAAAAGAAAAACACAAACCAGAAAGTTAGCTCGCATTTTGAATGGAAGGACTGCAAACGGGTCCCTGCAGCTTTTCTCCAGAGCTGATGCTGCTCAAAGCCTTCGCGAGAGGGTAAAAAGCAGCCGCGCTCCATCACTGCCCCCACGTCCCACGGGTGTCCGGGAATCCRCTCGCTCCACTCCCTCCCAAAACCCCTAAAGAAAGAACGGGGTCACGAGAAGCACCACGAACGTTTTCTGGTCACGCCAGACACTTATCACAGGTCGATGTCTTGAGAAAGCTTTAGAAGTGGGAGAGAAAACCCTCAGCTAATTGGTGTTGACAGCGCAGGCGAAACCGCTCTGCTTATTCAAGAAAAAGCTGCTTGCTGGCAGCTACACCAGTGTGGTTACTGGGTTGGTTTTTTTCCAAGGTATGTGGTGAAATTATTTCTTCTTTCTTTGTTTCTTTTTTTGCCCACAGAGAAAAAATATTGGAAACCAAATAAATTTAGTAACCAGCCAAAACAAATGCAGAAGAGGTCTTTTCATGTCCTGACTACTCCCTGTTCAGCCTTAAATGGCAAAAATCTGATGATGGAGCTGTATAAAATTCCCATTAAAAACATCTGAATACAAAGGAACATTTTAATTGCACAACAGACATTTAAAGTGAACATCATCTTGTAGTTTTGTCTTTGGTTTTTGCCTTGGGAAAGCCTCTCAGTGAGAGATTAAGGGCCAGGAAATTCAATATATGCTGCAGAAATTTGTGGCCACTCAGGTTAGTAGTCACTGATTTCTGTAGTAAATATTCTGGTAGAAAGTGTTTCCTGGATCATAACCTACAAAGCAATTCCCAAACTAGGATATGAGACATGACCTAAAGCCAGAAAAATGGTGCAGATCTAATTAAAAAAAAAAAGAAAAAAAAGATGACAGACTTCAGCCCTGATCCTGCAACATCTTTAGGGCAGAGTTTTAAGCATGTGAATGGCCCCACTAGTTCAGTGAATTACCAGTGCTTAACCCTAYGCATCTGCTAAAGTGCTTTGCCAGACTAGGGGCTTTACAAGTTTTTTGAGACTTTACAGGGTTTTTTTTTGAGACGGGCAGTGAAGCAAACAAGCAAACAGTAGAAACGAGGACTGGGAGCRACGTGGTTCATTTCTCTCCTTCCTGGAAGCCAGGCAAGATTCAGATATACGTAAAATTCAGCTATATTTAAATCGGGAGAGGGATGCGGGGCCTTTGTATTACTTGTCTTTTTCTTGTGCTTTTGCAATGATCAGCTGCTATTAAGTCACTACTGTGGTAAAACTGTAACGAGCAGTGGGAAATGACCAGTGAAATAACAGCAGGCAAGCAGACAGAAGACTCAGCACTGAAAAGAGTGTAAACTATAAATTACATTGAAAATAAAAATCCTTTAATTAAAAGCTGCTCAGTGCATATGTTATGGGCCTCTTGTATTACAGACAGTCCCTCTGGCTGGTAACGTAGCCAAATCAGCTTGGGGATAAGAAGCCTCGGCCCCGTTTTTGGAAGTGTTGGATACCCCCAGCTCCACTGAAATCAGTGAGGACACAGCATTTCTCAAAATCACTGATGTGCACACAGCAAAACACTACCTTCTACAAACAAACCCGATAAACTGCTAAATCAAAGATGTTTTGAAGTTGGGGGTGGGAAAGGGTGGCAGAGCAGAACTTGGTACATGATTGCTTCTTCGGATTAACACACACACAAAATTAGGAACTGCAGATGTGCTGTGAATTTGGAGCTATTGGGTCTTAGTTATCGGAAGAATCCTCCTTTGAGAAGGCTGAAAACAAACGAAAAAAAGAAATGTTTTGAACGATATTAGAATTACACTACATTCTTACGGAAATGGAAATCCTCGTGAGTTTGACTTCCGTAACGCCGGCRATTAGGGCCTCGGAAGCTGAAGCTACAGCAATGAGCCTGTGTGCCACAAAGGGGAGAGGGGACGGGGGCCCAAACACAGGGACACTGCATTACAGTAGGTATTTGCGCCTGGTGTCCTCATCCAGAGTGAGGTCGACAACTTCTGGGGGCGAAGACCAATTCTGCTGGGGAGCCACAGCTGTCCATGACTGCGCCGGCTGAGCGCTGATGTACTGCGAGCCCGAGCCGTGCTTCCAGGAAGACACACTCTGGATCACGCCTCCCCGAGGGTGCACACACCTGCAGCAAGGCAAAGAGCAAACAGGATTCAAGCCAGGATTCACTTCTTGGAGAAACAGCTTTGCTGCTTTTTGTTAAATCACTCTCGCCGCTTGCTCTAAGGTCCCTCTCCAAAGTTTCCTCGGGGCTTTTCCATGTGTAGAGTTGATGACACTTGAAATTAACTAGTGATCTGCAAGTTGACCAGGAAGCTAAACTTAAGTTTATGCTCTTTGCTTGTTTTTTTCTTTAAAAAATTATTTTTTTTTGCCAGTGGGTGTAATGGTGCTTATGAAACGTGTGCGTGGCTCCCAAGGGTCTTGAAGAAGTCAGCCCAGCGTATGCAGTGCCATGCACTATTCAGAAGGTTTCCTGCTAGTAATTTTACCCTCCGCACTTTAAAAAAGAGAAAAAAAAAAAGTGACAAAAACTTGATGAACTAAAGAGAAAAGATTTCTTTGTGTATGGAATCAAAGCCATGCTCAAATAAGGACATAATGATACTTTCAGTACAGTAATTACAAGAGCTGTCTTGTATCTACATTGCTACAACTAATACACTTGATTTTGCCTTGGTCATCTTTACTCAAAAATTACAAACGTATTGGGAAATGCTCCCCGTGTCTCAGTACAGCCCCACTTCAGCAGAACATTTAAGCTTTCAGTAACCATAGTCAATGAGACTAAATAAAGCATTTAAAGACAAGCACACACTGAAGTGCCTTGCTGAACTGAGGCACACATCTACTTACTTGCACAGTGTTTTCACTTGATACACCAAAAATGGATATGTGACAAGTGAGTCAAAATAATAGTAATCAGGAAAAAAAAAAAGAAAAAAATATTGAATTTGCTATATGATGAACTGAATAATTTAGTGGAGTCTTTAAGACTGCCCCTCCGCAGCTGGAAATCTTAAGCAAGTGCTAKGGAAACTTCACAGCCAGCGCTCCAGAAGTTTTGTTCATCTTCTCTCAGGTTGGAGATGGTTTCATGAAACAGAGTGAAAAATCTCATTCTCCAAGCTCTAATGTTTCGGGATAAAAATACCACATTTCCTTCTCAGATATGCTGTTTCATTTTGGATGTGATCTTCAGAATGACTTTTCTATTACTCTCTTGGTTTTAAATTACGGACTTAAAACACGTACCTACAAAAATTGCATAATAAGAGACTAACAAATGTAGCTTTTAAAAAGAAAACTTTCTTTTTTAGAATAAATATCTGTAAGCATAACTGACAAGAAAAGACTGAACCAAACTATATGCAACATGTTTTTTATATATATATATATATGGTCCATTGTTCTGATATGAAACAGTCATCTCAGAGCTTATGCAAAGCTACTATTAACTTTTCTTCCTGAAGATGACAAAAAGTAGTCTATGCATTTCCTCTTTGAAATGATATCTTGCAAAAATAAAAGTGTATATCCTCAAACAAGTCACACAAGCAGCCGAGAGCAAAACGTTCAATCAAACATTAGCTTAAGGAACATGCTTTCCAACCTGTAACTAAGGGAAAGATATCAGGGAAAGGCAATAAAACAAAAGAAAAAATAAACAAAAAAAAGGGGGGAGCAAAAGGAGCACTGCTTTGTACACATGCATGATAAAAAGGCTACAGGACAAAAATTAAAGTGCAAAATATGATTTGGTGTCCTAAGTAAATGGCAAGTAATATTCTAATCATGAGAAACACCACCACTTCAATAGCAATCTGGGAAACTACAAATCATAGACAAACTCAAGAGCTTCACAACTCACACCAATTCAACAACAATATGAAATATGGAGCATGGTAAAAAAAGAATGAAATAAAATAGTGTGAGCAGAAGAACTGAATCGAAACATCATACTAACTAAGCATGCAAAAATACTGATCRAAAACCTAAACCTTGTCCAAACGACAACCCTGTCAGAAGCCCATCAATACTTCATAACTGCAAGCCTAGACCTGCAAGAGAAATAAAATTCTAAATAGGATTCAAGCAACCAAAATGTGCAAGTATTCATTGGTCCCAGCAAGAACTGGTCTTTGATAGAGGGCACAGCAGTTACATGAGCAAACGTGAGCACCAGGAAAAGGTGCTGCAAAAACCGTGCCTTGTATGTTTGGCTTCTTTGCAGAACAGCACGAGTTCTTATTTCCACACAAACAGGTCCATATCAACCAAAACTAACTGAAAAGAGCAACTGTACATTTATTTAACATCCCCATTGTTGCACACATCAAATATTACTGAGGCAACTGGCGTGGACAGTGTTTTGTAAGGGGCACCTCAAGCAGAAGGGCTGTGTGTATTTAGGGCTGGACACGCACAAGCTAGCAATGAAGGACACGTCCTTCATCAGTCCAGGACTGATCCTGGGGACAAAGATTGCTTCAGCACGGGAACTGCTGGATAAACAGCCAGGAGGGCTCGTTCCTAGAAAGTTGTATCCTCCAAAAGAGCTTGTTATGGAAATACTTTGTTTTCTAGAAGTTATGACCAAGTCTCTCTTCTCTCAGCACTTAAGAAATCTTTTTTTTCTTTCCCTTCACATCCAGAAGGCCTGGACTTAGGTCCTGCACACCTTCTTTCCTTTCTCGAGACAGACAGGGTGAAGGAACAGTGAGCGAAAGCTCTGTTCCTTGCCCCTCAAGCTCCTTTGCATCCTCCAGACATCCATCAGGCAGGAGGCTACTTTTAGATAGTGTGCTTGTGTGTTCACCACCACAGCTTTAGGAGCTTCCCTCTCCACACTAGATGAAAATGCCAGTCTTGTGCAGCTGCTAAACCTTAAACCGAGGAAAAACCATGGACTAATGATGAAAAGAGCCATCAAAGCAAGCCTAGCTAGAGCAAGAGCTGAAGATCTGGCCAGCTACTGGAACGTGAGAGCCTCTTGCTTCCTTATCTCTGATCTTCCTTATCTCTGATCTTTTCTTATCTCTGATCTACCTCCTCTTCCTTATCTCCGATCTAGTTTGGGCGGTTTGAACTGTCTTGTATCTTGAGATAAAATGAAGATTCATAATGATGTATTCCTAGACTAAAGGTGCTATCTTATCATGCTAGCCACTACAAAAGTCATAGTATTTTTATTCCTAGGGCAACTGATTAATTACTTGAATTGGAGAGTATTTAAATGCTTAAAGTGAATATTTTGAAAGGAAACAAGAACCAGTAATATATGTTTTCATTTATGTGATTATGTATATGAATTTGGAATCTCGTTTCAATATTGTGTATGTTTAGCCTTTTACTGTTTGATATTCATTCACAAGCTGAATCTAAATATCTATCAAGATAACAAAAATTCTGAAGAAAAACACTTTTTGACATTACCATGTCCAGCAGAATAGGAAAAGTGCAACGTTTGCTACCTTTTGCACACCAGATATAGAGGGATAAAAACAGAACTGAAAGCCAGCAAATTTTTTCTTTGTTAATTCTAAAATATGCATATTCTAATACAATGTTAAAGATATTTAAACCAAAGAAGGAAGAAAAACGAATTCATACCTAGCATGTTCCTGAACTCCAACAATCTCTACTTCGCTATCAGAAGAGGCAATATTAATTTCTTCATTGATCTGGGCATTACCAGGAGAGGTTTTGTCACTTGCAAGGAATCCCGGATCCAAATGACCTATAGGTTGGGAAAAYGCAAATACAGACCAATGTTAACAGCTTAATGGCTCAGAAATCAGCTGTGAAAAGCATTTCTCAAACAATAAAATTTCTCAAACAATAAAATCCCGTAAGATCAAATCTTATTAGATCTTCATATTGAACCCTCAGTTCGCATAACATCTTGACACATGATAATCACTGCATTTATCCAACCTCAGTTGCTCTAGTGATGCACTAGGTCCCAGTGGTCCAACCACTGTGTCCACAACATCTGTTTCAGCTGTCATTAGTCTTCCAGTTGTTGCTTTACAACAGTGCTAAGACCTAAACTGTTGCTAAACAGCTTTGACATAGAGCAACATGACAAACTACTGTCAATAAATCAAAGCCAATGTTATTGTGACAAAGAAAGTCTAAGGATGAATGGAAACATCACATAAACTAAGGGAAAAGAAAGCCCTATTGTCTCAGCATCGTTATTTTTCTAAACCAGGGGAAGTAAATCAGTGAAAAACAACAAAGTCATCAGTTTCTGTCTCACTCTTCCACACATCTAACAGYCCAAAGCCAACCATGTCTCCTGCAAACTAAGACTTTTCCACCAGCCAGACGTTTCCGGTACCTCCTTCCAGGAAGAAGTCGTAGATGGCAAAAGCTTCACAGATTCACCAGTTGACTGCAATGTTTGAAGATCTTTAGTGGGACCCTGAACTCCCTCCCCAGGAATTTGCCCTTGGCCTTCAGTTCATTACCCATTTGGCAGGTATCTTCCAGGCACTAGAGGAGTGGGGCGCAGGGAACATCACCATAACATGCTCATTAGGASCTATAATTGAGCTGAATGGTCTCTCTCACAAAAAGAGAGGTTTTGAATAAAAAACATATTCAAGTAACTACAAACACAAACAGTATGATACACAGCCACACTGAGGCCACCAGTGCAACCTCAGCCCTCTCCAGCACAGGTGACCAGTAAAAGTACGTGGAGATCTAGAGAGCGAATTGAAATTCTAGGGAAGGAGCATGAAAATCAGCAGTCTAACTGGAAACTAGTCTTAGCATGGAGAACAGTTATGAAAACTAGGTTTATCATAATAAAGTTTTAGCTTTATCTTACAGGGGGGTTGGACTAGATCATCTCTAAAAGGTCCCTTCCAACCTTAAGGATTCCATGATCTTACTCAAAAATGATTCTCCTTCTAATGGAGATAAGCAGGATATACAGACAAACTTAGGCAGTTGTTAAATTTGTTTTTTATTCCCAAGATGCTGAGGAAGATTTTGGTTAAGGGTATACTTGTCTTTAGGACTAAATTGATTCATGTTTCTTTAAGGCGAAATACAATGCTAAATAAGAGACTATGCCATCACATTCATGTCATACTGCTCTAATAGTTTTGCAAGTACCCTTGGGTAATTTAAGAAATATAAGCATGATAATGGACCGTTTTTAATTATAGATGCCRTGCACAAAAATATTCCACTTAAGAATTCTTCATGAAAAAAATTATATTTTTCATGAGCTCTATATGCAGCAGAGTTGCTCTTGTATTACAGTTACAATGTAACTACAATGGCTATCAAAGTTAACTGGTTTATCAAGCAACTATTCCTTTCTAAAATCTCTAAGGGAATGTTGCAGGCTTTACTGCTAGCACTGCTAATAAAGTGCTTAATTGCAGTTAGTGATGGGGCATTGTGAAACATTATATATATTTGCAAAAAACCCACAAAATACGTAAAGTCATTACTTATTTTACACAAAATAAACTATTTCAGCACTTTGTTATGTCTYTTCAGTAGTAGTGGAGAAACTGAGATGCCTGGAAGGAGATGAAACTAAAAGCACATTACAAAGGAGAAGAACCATTTTTAGAGCACAAAAAAATTAACTGGACATATTATACCTACCTAGTTTGCCTGGGCACCTCCTCAAAGGTGAGAGGAGGTACATGCAATAATGTTCTCAATTGTGAATACAGGCAGAACTGATTATACCACGGGGCAGAGGATGAAAGACCAAAGAAATTAATTTAGAAAAAAAAAAAGTAAAAATTAATTAGAAAAAGTGAAGAAAATGTTCTAATGCCTCTTTAAACTATTCAGAAAAGATGTAAGCACCAAAGGAAAGGTTAGACACTGCACAGTATGTTCACTAGCTTTGGCAAATGAGGGCGCTTGCCGCAGTGTGTCAGCAGGGCTAGAAAGAGCAGGGAAGCCGTGTGCCATAATGCACGGGAGGAAGGGCTTTCCACCTCACCAGACAAGGCACATCTGTTAGCTGAGCTTAAATAACGGAGACAAGATGGACTTTTCCTAAAATTGCAGCTCAGCTGCACATCCCTCAGTAAATGTCAGCGACTGTCGGAAGGCTCCAAAGGGAGCGGGCGCGTTTCCTGAGTGGCAGCAGCTGGGTGCACTGGTGACACAGGGAATGGAGGGGCTCCATGGCCGGAGCTGGAAGCCAGAGCCCACGGACACTGTTGGGTGGCCACGGGTTGACCACTGCCGACGTCCAGACAACAACAAGGAAGTCGGCACTAGAGAAACCACGATTAGCAAAGTAAATATTGCAGTTAGCAGCGCAGCGCAATGCAGATTGCAGCACGCACAYTGGTTTCTGCACAGGGCGGCCCGTGCCCACGCTAATTCCACGCCTAGTTAGCTGCCTATGCTGTTATTTCCCTCGGACTAACATCTTCGGGCCAGATGACGCCCAAAGCAGACGTTTTGTTTACCCCTTATCATCAGAAGCTGCAAAGAAGCCGCAAACATTTGTCCATCCGCAAAGATTTGACAATGTGCCCCAGTAAGATATTTCACGCAGATAATGCTTACGTTATTTTTTTTCCCATGTGAATATATCACTTGAAGTCTGACGAACCAGATGCTGGTTTATGATTAAGGTGGGAACAAGCTGCACGATCTGAAAACTCGGCTTTCCAAAYGAGCAGCCCCAGCTGTGGTAAGGAAAGGTCAGACCGACATATATTTCAGCGTCAGAGTGCACTGAGCACACACAGCTCCGGGGGACAGGAAGAAAAACACATTCATCCTTTTAGAACATGAGACAGACCCAACATCGGGAAAGAATTTGCCGGGAAAAGCTCTCACAAACTGAGGGATAAGGAAGTTTCATGAAGTTTTCTAGGTTTCTTTTTCCCGGCAAGTCCTTCCTTCCAAAAGGCTGGCTGCTCGGCTACAGGTGGAGGAGGAAAAACAAATAACCAGCACATCACTGGAAACATGAGAGCAAAGCAGAAGGAAGCTTGGTAAGAAACTTGTATTTTTCAGTTCTTTCTTTCTACTA
This sequence comes from Nothoprocta perdicaria, assembly GCF_003342845.1. NCBI lineage: Eukaryota > Metazoa > Chordata > Aves > Tinamiformes > Tinamidae > Nothoprocta > Nothoprocta perdicaria. The sequence continues at coordinate 2,591,043 of NW_020454094.1, forward strand.
AGGTACCAGAACATTAATGCTATATAATAATGTCAATTTCAGCTGTTTTAATAATTTAATAAATCATTTAATAAAGCGTTGGGCTTGTCAAGAATCCAACGGCTAAAAATACCAGGGAACTTGGAAAACATAGGCCAGTTTAAAAGACTGTATCCAACCAAAGACCAGAGTAAAAAAAGAATGCATAGTAACTTGCCTTCATACAATGGACTTTTCCATTGTGTAATGGTAGAACACATCTTTTATGATTTATTACTCCCCCATTTACTAATGTATATTTTTTGTGCACAAAAAGCCTCTAGCAAATAGCCCAGGTCCTAACAAGAGATCTTAAACTTCTGATTTCTTAAAAGTTAAAAAAAAAAAAGAAAAAAAAAAGCTCTTAGGAGGTCACTTTAACCACATCATAGACAACATTATTTCCATATCTTCTCATTTTCAAACCATTTTCAACCTCATTTTATYGAGGCTAGTCCATTTGAAATCCCACATAATATTCATACTTGCTGATACAAGTGGACACGAAGTATTTCCCCCTAATTCTCTGCATCCAAAACACTCCTAGCAAGTAGCATTTCATGTTGTTTAACCTTTTCATTAGGGATGAGATCCAAGAATTAGGTGAAACTGAAGTTTTTGAGGTATATGCACTTCATTTCAAATCCTCCCACAATTCTCCAGCTTTTCCTTTCTTAAAACTAACTTCTTTTGCTGTCTTTCGATGCTCACTAAGCCCTCTGACCAGCTCCTTCTCGTCCTCCATACCTGGTGCTGGCACGTCCAGGCTCCTACAGCATGTTAAAAATGCAGATGGCATCAGACAATGTTTGTATTTTAAGGAAATAAAAAAGACAAACAGGAAGGTCAAAAAAGACAAATACAAAAAAAAAAAAAAAATCTGAAATATGTAAAATGAGATTTTGATTGCATTTTTTACTGGTATGTTGATCGGCTGACTAGCTGAGGGCAGGGTGATTGTAACCAACCCTTTAGTATTACTTTGCTCATCCTCCTATAAAATACACAGCAATCCTCCCATGTACCCCAATTTAAATTCCAGATACTACAGGGGTAAAGAGTAGAAAAAAACAAAACAAACAACAAAAAAGGGGGGGTGGAGAGAATACATTGCAGGAGTTTTTGTCAGTTCTCATCAGCTGTGTGATGGGATAAGTGTCAGAAACTTTTATAAACACCTTAACTGTTTTATCGTAGGATGCAAACGAGGTGCTTTTAAAGCCCCATAAAGCACTGAAAGGAAGGCTCCATAAAGCACTGAAAGGAAGGCAGGATCCTGGCTGAGATGCCGGCAGAAACCTCAGAGGAGGAGAACTCAAACCAACCTGTGTCAGTGCTCAGCTCGTCTAGCAGCCCTCTGGTCCTCCAGGTAGATCCCGCGTCCTGATTTGCTACGGAATTATTGTGCTCTTGAACTACTGCAGCCGCCAGCAGGTTGTCCACGTTGACCACCTCTGGGTCTGAGTTTGTGTCCGATATATCGTAGTGAGCCACGACTGGAGGGCCATCTGCGGAAGGAAAGAGAAGCAATGGGTATGAGAAACCCAAACAATGTGGAAGAGACTTTTAAAAGTGTGAACAACTTGTTTTAGGATCAATCCATTCTCCTACAGTAAGTTCTTAATGAACTATCAGTTGTTAAGCTTTAGTTAATGAACACAGTCTGATATTACAGAGACATTTTAATGTTTGCATACACAGAAAGCAGACATAGGAAAAATAGACGTTTAAGCTTGTCTTGTCATCGTATCAGTTATTTGGATGCTATCCTTTACATGAACACATAAACGTCTCCATATCTGACAACATCGCAGTTACAATCCTAAAAGGATAAAGTCCTTCTGTGTGAAATGAGGAATTATGTTCTGAATTACAGGACATTAAATTTGGCAAGAGAAGATACTTCACTGGAGMATTTTACAAAACTCAGGTGACGTTACCTAAGGGCTGATAAAATTAACTTTCTGCTAGAACTGATCCAGTTACAATAAATTTACCATCAGACAAGATTYCTTACATAACATTCTCCCGTCAAGGACAGGAGATTTTTTTTTTTCCTAACTGCAATGTTTTCTTGCTTTTGCTCTTTCTCGGGATAAAAAAATAACACAAAACAAAACTATAATGAGCAGTGATAAATTACTTGCAATTCTGTACGTTCACCCTGCWAGCCTTTTGGCCACCAAAGTAAAGAGGGAGAGATTTTCTCTTACAAGACTCTGATAACAATGAGCGAGGAACAACAAAAGGATAATCTTTGGTCTGTTTTGTTAGAATGGAATATTTTCTTTGTGAGGAATGAAAATAGCTTGCAATTAGAAAGCATGCTAGAAACAAAGGAGGCTCAGAATGAAGTCGAATTCAAGGCAAGAATTAATGTGGAAGCAAAGAGAGAATGAATAAATAGCATATTTTAAAAGGAAGCATATTTTAATTCAAATATAGTGTCTCATTGAATGATTACAGTTTATGGATTCAGAGTAGGTGAAAAAGCCTGGAGTTCTCATTCCCCGAATGACAGAACCAAAACGTCATTTGGGCTGGCACTTCACCCACAGAAATGAGGATCAAATGGAAAAATAATTTGGCCAGAGCTCAGCTGCCTGGGTACTGTAATGCAATAAATCAGTCTTCAGAGCTGAACGTGTGAAGGGCTTTGCCTTTATGAGGTATGGTATATAAAGAAGTTTATAATTAATACAGCCCACTAATAATGTCCTTAGAAAGATGCGACCTTCACAGTTATAAAGGGATTAGAGAAAAACAAGAATTTAAGGAAAGGCTGGTGTTAGATGCCTGTTGCTGAAGATGAAAGAACAGTATGAACCAGAACCTTAAAATTTAGTTAGCYGAAAGAGCTGTTTCTATTAAGGTGCTTGTTGTGTTTTTAACTTAMTTCCTGAAACATAATTCGACACAAAGTTTTAAGAAATTCCTGTTTTGAGGTTAGCAACACACTTCGTTAAAGAGTGACCTTATTGCTTAGGTTCTGCTAAMGATCAGTTTTGCAGCCAGGTATGAGGAAAATACACAAAATCCTTCAGATCAGCCCTGCCTCCAAATTAACAATTTCGCAAAACAATGTTATTTTACAAACTTAAAACAGACCCAACAAAAATAAATGAGTAGTTAAATGTCAATGTATTAAAGACCAAACTGTTTGCAACATGAAACACTGATGATTATGACTGGGGGAAAAACATACGGATAATTAACTGAAAGACAATTTTCTGCTTTGTAAAGACAATTACAAAATAATGGAAGATCAAGTTTAAAATTAAAATTAAACTTGGTTAATTATTTGAGCAGGTCTGTGACTCAACTACATGCAGAAGCTACAGCTGGACTGAAACACGGAGGGGAATGTGTTCAGTCTCATCATCAGAGTTCAGCGTGAACATATATTGTGAGATTTATCAAAATAAACAGTTGAGTGCAGAAGATACGAGGGTCAAGTACAATATTGACTATTTGACCATTTTTTTTACAGCAGGTTATCTAAAATTTCTGGAGCTCTATACGATTCCTTCAGATTTTTGTTTCTCTCCTTATTAAAATCTCCAAAAAGCATCAGCAAAAATTAATTTAGATTACAGGTCTACAGCAAGTAAAATTGTATTTGGACAAAAAGCACCAATAGTCTCAAGTCAAAATTGTACCACTCCTACATGTATAATCATGCAAAAATGTATAATAAATGTATATACATGCAGAGTGATATTCTCATCACCTACCCATAGAAATAACTTGTGTGAAAGTCTTCATCAGAAGGAAATACAAGCATAAACTTGTTATCTGTAGCTCCACTCTTGTATCTTCCACACTTCCAAACAGCACACCTTATAACTTAGCTTAAATTTAGTATGCATCAAACAGACAAAAATATTTTCAATATAATTTACATACTGTAATTATATTTGTCAGCGTAACAGGCACCAGCTTAAGGATCAGGAGAAAACAAGCTGACTACTTACAAAATATTCACAGCACAGGTGTATTTTTCTGCTTTTCTCAGCCTTGTCTTTCAAAATCATGTTTGGAAACAAAAGGTGCCCTGATATCAAGGCCATCCGCACCCAACACCAGGAAACGACCCATCCGGCCAAGCTCAAGGCCATAAAACGCAGCAAAATCCTTGGGTTCTTGGCACGCGTAAAAGAAGGAATAAGCAATAAATGCCTAAAATATGAAAAAGCTGCAATTTCTTCATAAATAAATAAAAAAAAAAGCAACCAGGACTCTCTCCTCAAAGGGAGTTCTTTTGCTTATTAATTTGGTTATTAAATTAAGYGATATATTTAAGAAAAATCAATTCCTCCAAGAACCTAAGGCAGCCAAAATGTTACAGTACATTGGTGATAGGCTTTAATTCATCATTAAAGCAATAAATGCTTAAAAAAAGACAAGGCTGAAAGTCAATAAGCACCAGCAGCAAAGCGGAGCTGTTGACATTTAGCACTAATGTGGAAGGGAAAGACTTGTCCGAATTTTGGGGCAGGAACTGAGAGGTAAAGGTTGACATGGGGCTAAAGTTTCCAAGAGCCCAATTGTCCCTTGATTTACAGAGCTCTGCAAAACTGATGCCACTCAAGACAACTGAAGGAAAAGCCACATGCATAAAAATCCATGTCTATACGTATGAAATTTTAAGTTTGCAAGGCAGCAAATGCCACAGCTGCACATTTGCTTTGCCCAGAGCCACATCTCAGAATCCTGGGACTTGAACTGCTCTAACAGAGACATTCCCACAGCCCCCCAAGTCCCTGCAATGGCCCAGGCAGGGGACGGTGTCGCTGCTGCAAAAATCTACCTTAAAATTGCAGGTATAGGTCAAAAACATCATCCTCTACCAAGCACAGYGACCGCACCACAATATTAGGTCACTTCATCATATGAGCAGCAAGGAAAACATGAGCTAGCAGGAGCTGCAGGGGAATTTAGTCATTAACCTGTCATCATCTCTATTTAGGTGTCCTAAAATCGGGCATGGAGCCTCCGCCAGGCATCTAYGATCAACAGTCCCTGGATAATCGACAGTGCGAGGAACTCCGGGGGCAAAGAGCCTCATCCGGGAAGAGAGGAGGAAACCTGGGGGTCTACAAGAGAGGTCAGCGAGTCCCTTTTTGGGGATGTTTGAGTCATTTCAGCAGCCCCATAAGCAGCGAGAGCCCAGCCAAGGCACCTCATTCTGAGAGGGCTGCAGGGCAACGAACTGAACCCCAGCCTCAGGGATGGCGTTCGCCCCAATAATTCCATTTACGATGAGGCAAAGCACGAAATGGACTTTTACAACCACGTAATTTTGACGACCACTCACTACAGCAGTGAAGCACGGCAGGCTGCAGGCCAAAACCTGACACCCACCGACCCCATCCTGCTTTAAGAGGATCATTTCCCAGGAGACAAATCAGCAACTTCGATCCAAACCGAACAGCTTCCCATTTAAGACTACAAGCTGACAGGACAGCCTAGGTTTCAGGTAAATACTACAAACCTGGTATTATTAAGACAACATCCAGAGCTACAGTTTCATAAAGCACGGGCAGTTTGAATGGCCTGAACTGGCTGAGCTCTAAAATAATTCCCAAAAGGAGGATGGAGGAACCTTTGCTTTTAACATATTGTGTAGTAACATGAAACACTTTGCTACGATTTTTATTTGTTTATTTATTCCAGGTTACAGTAGTTACATTTCAAAATTTACAGGGTTAGGCAAAGAGTACACTGTAAATACATTAAAAAACCGTCGTAGTGTAACAACATTCTCCCTAAAAATMATAAAGTGAACAGAAAAAAATTACTGATGAAATCCATATCCCGCATTTTCCTTCATTTCACAAAGTTCTTTAAAAGGAAATAAAACAAAAAGCAAAATGGTAATAATAACCAAAATGACATGATGAAATGAGGATCTGTTCTCAGACCGGACAATTTTTARTATCACAGCAAAAGAAATCTCAAAATTCCAGTCTTGCTGCTCAACATTCACTCTTTCGGGTTTTTTGATGAGCAGGTGGAAAACACCTCGGATTTGGGAAGTGAGTCCCGCTGTTAAGCGAGGGCAACAGCCTGGGGCCAGTGTGGAAAATGTCCCTTTGGGAATCACCCCGGCACCTTCCCATGGAAGGACCCTCCCGAACACCCCCCCAGGCCAGACCAACCAGTGACCCATCCGTCAAGCGGAGACCCCCTAAGCTCGGCCCGAGACCCCCTTAAGGCCAGCCCAAGTACTCCCTGGAGCGCAGCCTAAGCCTCGCTTTGGAGAGGGGGCCAAATAYTGCCCCACTGACCCGAGCAGGAACGTTCTGACGGCTTTAAGGGGGGAGCAGCTAAGCCCCAACTTCTAATGCCCCTGAAATATGACTCAAAAACAATACAGYATGTGATACAGGAAGCGAAAAAAATATATATATTAACAAGAAAAATCGCTGGTAATAAATATGGTTTAATCTGTATATAACCCCAGTTTAAGTTAAGACTGGCCCTCCACTCTTAACCTCAGCAGCTCTGACAAATTCCCTCCCCCAATAACCCTAAGAGACTCTGTGAGCCTAAAATATTCGAGCCGTGGATTCCTGCCTGAATGACTTTGTCCTGGTGCTGTTACAGGGAACACCTGAAGATCTGTGTAACTGAAAGGTCTTCCCAGTCAAAGGCTTTCGAAAATAAAAGCTTATATAGGAAATCACTGCAAACTTAACTTTATTTTCTGTAATAAAACCTGAATGCACAGATATTTCACAGGAGACGTGAAATATAAGCCCAAGCCTTTGGATAAACGATGTGCAACCGGTTTGGGTGAGTGGTGGGGTCTTATATGGACCTTTCCCATYGCTCTCCACTAGCAGGAGGGAATTTAGCTTTTCATATAAAGGTTTCTCTTGCATTTGCCCTGGTTAAAAAAAAATATATTAATGCAATAGCTACGTCTCAGCTGCAACTAAATCCTGAATCCTCAGTCATGAGTGTTGTGTGAACATCTGCCATACTTAAAAACACCTGAATCAGTATTAAAAATGCCAGTGTATAAAGCTGAAGAGGCCAGACCCTTGGTTGGTTTTAAGCTGGCACCAGCACAGGAATTAACCCCGTTTACACCAGCTGAGTCCCTGGCAGTGCATTTTATTCTTTCATGGAAAAGAGCAAAAAATAACTTTTTAAAAGAAACGAGAATGTTTCTTTACTCCATTCTTAAATATAAACATAGGACAAATAGAGACGCTCTAAATTATCACCTATAATGATTCTACACATCTGTTTAAAACTGTATTGATTTTTCCTGAACTTAAATTTGGTGTTTCTAAAGTAACACGTTGGCATCTGAACATACAAATACATTCAAAATCACAGCTCCAGGTTGGAGAGTAGAGGAGTCTCTCCAATGCCCCTAACCGAGGCCTGACTAGTTTAATGCAGCAGTGAACGGATGAGATTAAAATCTGTGTTAAAATCTCGGCGGAAGAAATTTTAACTCCCTGAAAGTTCCTAGTCAACATCCTTCAAAAATAACAGCTTATAATGGAAACAGCTACAAACGTAATTACAGTTATAGAGCACAGCAAAAACATTTCCAGTTTTCCAAGACAAAAAAAAAAATCTGAAACTGGATTAGGCGTCAGGAATCCAGAAGTCTGTTTGGTTGGAGATGCCCTGTGCAACTGCACACCCGTTTCCACACAGCCTCATCGCTGGGATCAGCGTCCTGGGACAGGCTGCAGCTTTTAYAAGCTTTTATATCTGCACATTTCGGAGCAGGAGGGGCGACGCTCCTGCCTTAGTGCAGGGCTCTGCAATGCCACGAGACACCCCAATGACACCACGGAGGGTTCTCCTCTCCGCTCCAAGGAGAAACACACGTTTTTCCACGCACACACACACAAAAACCCAAGCTAGCCGAGCAGATACCAAGTGCACAGGGCAGCATCTGCTGTCAGCCAAGGAGCTCATTTAGGGCAGCTGACGCTSCACAGTGGAAGCAAATGAAAAAAGTGACCAAACAAAACAGCATTTGCCATTAACAAAACCATTTACAACCGCTGCTCTTGCACACATATCCTTAGTACTGTCCAGCTTTCGTGGGGCGGTTAAAATTGCCATATCCTCATCAGGCTTCTGGATGCCTTTGATTTATTTTACCCTAGGAAGGGCACAGGTTAAAAACGTCTACGTTCGACTGCTGTAATTTGCTGCTTGTTCTTCCACATTCCCTGTTGTTTGCATGAACAAAAAAAAAGAAAAACAATCAGCAGTAATGGCTGGGGTTCTGTTGTTGCCTGGAGTAACCAAGCTCACATTGGTACCTATTAATATACTTATGGATCCATTTTTTTAAAAGTTACCCAACCAAGATATGGAAGGTTGGCAGAAACCTCCCTGGCGGCCTGCCTGACACTTAGCCACTGATATCCACTACGAACTATTTATGAGAGCGCTGCCTAAAACTATTTGTAAGTCTGAGAGAAAAAGGAAATTCAACCCGTCTCCTCACACAATTGGTTTCAAAGCGGTTAATTGCTCCATAGATGCTATTTTATAAAAGTCCTTAAGGGCATGCACAGACATCCTGGRTTAAGGGACTCCTGTGCATTAGGAGCACCCCCAGTCACTGCTACAAGTCGTCCCTGCATGCATGGGAAGATGCATAAAGCTGTCATGCTCCAGCATACGCTGCTCATCAATGTAAAGCTTTCCTTATCAAATCTATGGGCAGCAGAAGGATTCAGTATCTTTTCAGCCAGCAATTAATTTTCCMTGAAGGATCTTGCAGCGGGGGATGAGGTTATTAAATTGCAAGCAGAACTTTGCCTGTCGTTAAAAAATGCACGCGCAGTTTCAGGCCAGGGAGTGCACTACATGTTCATATCAAAGTCGCCGTAGCAAAACTATGCATGACGGGGAGCTGCRAAGAACATGAGTGCTTAAAAACTACCCCCTGCATAACCCTTCAAACAGTTACTCTGAAAATAATACAGTTCTCTAACCTCTTTTTCTTTTTTAATGAGGTCATTGTACACAATAAAAAAAGGCAAAAATAAAATGCAACTGTGGTTTAAAGAAAAAAAAAATCAGAGCCAAGAGAGACCTACAATGTTCTCTCCATTTAAATCACATCTATGTAAAAACTTCTACTTTCCAATATTATGTTTTAAATTTTATTTGCATTAAAAACTTTTAAGAAATTCTACCTGATGATATATACATTTTTAGCAGCTATGGAAAAGTTACCTCATGTGAAGAAAAGCCTTACTAAAGAGCTGACCAAAAAGCCCAGTGTGTCTTGATAAAATAGGAATTAAATAGGGATTTCTAACACATAGTTTAAATAAATCGTACTTTAAACACCACAGTGTCAAGCCTGTCTATTGAAGATAACTATCAGTATAAAAAAAATTCACACAGTAGCAGTTATTGGATGAATATGAACCTAGTTAAATGAAACTAATGTTCCCAAGTTAATTTTGAAATCCTGATTTAGGAGCTTTATTTCCCGAGTACATCCTGACTGCAGCAGCTCTCGCTGGCCGACCCAACCAGCAGATCCTACCTGCGCCCACGGCCACGTTCCCCAATTTAACTGTATTTTCTGTCTCATACTTTTCAGTTCCTGGGCCAAGACTCCATCCATCCACCGGGAGTCTCTTAGCTCCGGACTAACACTATTTTTATTTCAACCGGAAAGGCAGCGTGGTCGTGTAGACMTGAGAAAGCAGCAAGGCTTTGTGTGCAGGGGTCACACGCATGTACTTGGGGCGCAATCAACCCGAGCCCCCTATTCGAAACTCTTCCTACAGGGAATTTAGTCAAAACATGGGAGAGAAAGGCACTGCCAGGAGGCATCGCCTGCCAGGAGGTGCTTGTCTCTTTCCTTTGACTCCGGAGCAGCAAATGAGGCACCTAAAATTGGAGGATATGATTTTCACCCACGGGGAATACGTGCACACGCACATACCTTGGTGCGTGTGCACACAACGTAATGCAATGCAACGTCCCCTAAAGACGCCCTATGCAACCCAGCAGTGACACTAATTAAAGCWCTGGGTGGAAAATGAACCAAGCAGGAGATGAGAAATAACGATGCACATTTACTGCATTAYATTGTTATGAGCTTATTTATGATTTCTGCCTTAAAAGGAAGAAGAAAAACTAATGGGTGGCACGTTCAAGTCGTAAAGCTCGGGAACGAACAGATCGCTGAGGAAATGTTATGGGTCTGTCTCTAATATCCTCTATGGTACTTTACATCTTTAAATATAAAGCTTATTTTCATTATATAAATGCTTTAACATGCAAAAAGAGCATTTGGATGGTTACTGTTCCTATTGTAACAAACGTAGCTCTACAGATGCTGGGGTATCTAAACAAGGACTCTAAGTTATATTTTCCCAAGTTTGGTAAAGAAAGCTTAGGGTGTTTTCTTTTTGTTAAGAGTATCTGTATGTGTGTGCTGGCACATGCACATGGGTGTATTTTTTTTTTTTTAAATCTACATATACATTCTCTATAAATAAAAAAATAAGATACCATGGCAATAAACCCCAAGAGAGAAAAACAAAACGAACACATGAAGAGAGAAGCAAACCTTGTTCATAGCACAATCCAAAGTAACAACGAGTCGGCAGAGTTAATTTGCTTTTAAGTTTGTGACTGATTCAAATCGTGCTCTGCAATATTCCCGTTTTCTGGAAAGACGGGTGGAAAATTGTTATTAAAAGTCGCTGGAAACTCTAGCGTAGCATCAGCGCCTTGATAGCCCCCGTAGGGATTAAACGGCTGCTGCGGAAGTATCTGGCTATCAGGCGTCTGCACGAGGGCCCCTGACTGCGTGGAGGGGGGGATTCTTTGGCCAACTAGTTGCATTTTGGGCTCCCTGGGCTCCAGTTGCTGCTTGCTTTCTTCATCGGTGTCAAGGCGCGTTAGCTTTTCTATCCACATGCGGAATTTCTCCTCTGTCTGCCTCTGCATCTCGGCAAAGCAGTTCATGGCCTCTTCCAGGACATTGCCTATGCAGTTCCTATCCCACACGGTGCCCCTGTCAAGCAATCCTGGCATTTCCCTGGCGGCTCCTCCAGATCCCCCAGCACGACTGAAGGCAGCTTTAAAGACATTGAGGCCATTGGATAAGACAGCGTTAAGTAAGAACATCATACTGTTTATTTAAGGCATGTTAACTCAGGAAAACAAACTTGGCTAATTGTGCCCCTCGGGGAGGGCGCTGGGGGAGGAATTAGCAAACACCAAATTTAACAACAGCATTAATTTCCATTAAGAAAAAAAAATATTAACACCCAGTGAGGTTATACTAGGAATTCTGGCTTCAAAACTTTTTATTCTAAAATTATCAGACAATTCTGTCACACGGGTCTTATTTATTTTATCAGCCTAGCTTGCAGTTTTAGATATCTGAAATTCAACCCCAAAACATCATACAATGACAAGAAGCTTTACTTCTGTGAAGCTGCAGTCCAAGAGACTATCATTTAACTGATAAACCTGAACAATTACACATTTTACTTAAATATTTTAACTCTTTTGCAGTGGACTGACAAACATACACAAATCATACACAGGAAAACAGGCATGAGGAGTGACATAGCGATTGCAGTGCTCAAAGCAGCAAGCCCAAACCTTACCACCCTCGGTTTAATTTTGGAAGAACGGACTCAACGCCAACCAACAGAGCATGCAGCACAAACACAGACACACAAACACTCACAGAGAGAGATGTAGGAGACCAGGCGGATACACGAGGGGGAAACGATTTGTGCTCATTCTGATAGGAAGCCCCAGCTCTATCCCAAATTAATCCATGGAACACATCAGGGTCATCAACACCAGCACTCTCCCCAGCTAGAATTGCACCCCAACCTCAATGTTAACTGACATTATGGGGGTTATATCGAGGGCTATTTCATTGAGCCAGTGCAGAAAACAGCCTGGGTCTAGATGGGAGGAAACTGGTCTCCTTGCAYCCATCAGGATGGTGTTGGAGTGGGTGGGACTGCAATTATTGGGCACAATTTTAGCAGGCAAGAAACTGAGGCTAATTACTAATTATTGCACTGCAGGTATATCAACAAGAAAGGCAGTGGTGGGTGTCTGGATAAGTCTGGAGTTCACTCGGGAATCCTCCATGGGGAAAAAAGATAATACTGAGCTCCATAAATTCTCTGAGGAACAATAAATAACATGCGTGCTGCCCTAATAACAATTTCCGAACAAGAAAAGCATCCCATTAAGCTACACAAAGCGCCTATATAAGCTGACAATTGAAAACGTAAACATGAATCCCCTCCCTTAAGAATAATAGAAAATATCTTAAGAGTGTGAGAAATCATTGCACAACCTAAGCAAACATTTACTGTTAAAAGCGTAAGGCACTATTTTTTTATTGTGACTTTACTGTACATAGGAAATTAGAGTATTATCTAACAAATACATTCCTTACAGGAGCTATTTCAATGAGGTAACATGAACTGAGGTTCCTCAGTAACACCTAAACAAAGCCTAGGCTTAATTTTTGATTTCCAAGTGGTGCCTTGCCAGCAATGCCACATTTGAGGACCAAAGACCTAAGACAAACCCTACTTTTTCAGGCTTGGGTCTGGTCTGTTTACTTCTCAGGCTGCAAATCCTGCATTCAGGTCATCATCTCAGAAACAGGCTATTTTATAGCAACAAACTTGAATCCTGCTTACTGCTTTTTAGCTAAAAACAAAACTCAACACCCAAGGACACCCCTAGCACTGAACATCCACTGGGATTCCATTTATACTCCCTTAACCTGGGATCTCCTGCCCAGATCAGAGAACTGAAGTGGGAGTCACTCTGACAAACTTGTTTGTAAACTGACTATATATTGAAATATATRTTACCCTGCAACACCATTTTTTAAAAAGGCATCATATCTACACATCGGATATCTACATTGGAACAGCTAATTAGTCCAGTTCAAATATTTCCTTTGCAAATCTAATGAAAATATTATGGGGCATCTATTCAGTTGGATGAAGCTTTGGTTAACCTCAGCCTTGGTAGCTATTGGTAGTTGATGATTAAGTCTTAAAACACAGTTAGAGAATATTAAAAAATAGCATTTATCACACTGGTCCCTCGGCTATTTGTAAACTTACAACTCTATAGTTTTAGAAGTTTAAATCAAGATGTTAAACAAGAATAACTTAACTTTGGGACAGTATTTCTTGCTCACACCTATGAATATTATCCAAAGGATGACTACAAAAAAAGCCCCTCAATTTAGGCAAAACAACACTGCAATGGTGTAAAAAAATACACTGTATCTTCACTCTAACTAGAAAGGATGGGCTCTTCCCTGYTGCTGTGCTACCCTGCATTTATAAAGGGAGTAACTTACTACAAATTCCTCTCTAGAGCCTCCTCTTGGACACCTCATCCCGAGTCACCCTAGGGAAGTCACTGCTTGGCAGATGCTTCATTTGAGGTCTGGGCACAAAACCTAGAAGGTGGTAAATGAGCCCACGGCATCCACTGTGGGTAACGGGCCCTCCTTCTGGATTCTTGCAGATTAAGAATCCAGAACATGAATCAAGTTTATGTCAGTTTTTATCTTTTTTAAGTTGCAGAAAGTACAGTGGGGATGAAAAGACATTTTTTCAGGTTGTACTTGAATTTTTTTAAAATTCCTTCCCTCCAACAAAGAGGTAAATGTTGGTATCCAAACTTGTTTTCCTGCCAGTTTTATTCAGAGGTACTTGGCACGGTCAAATTTAAAACCATTTGGAGGAAGAACTTCTAACAAAAACAGTTTTAGAGAAATCTGTTTCAAGAAGGACTAAAAGTTGTCCTCTTTTGCTCAACGTGGTCACTATTTAGCATTGGTTAAGAGCTGGAAAATCCTGCATGCCAACAGAGAGACTCAAAACTTCAAATTATGGGAGTGTTCCTAATTTTTAAAAATCCCCAAATCCTGGCATTTATTGAACAAYGTGATGACTCAGGCCAGTGAAATGGCTCTTAGTAGTGTCCATAGCGCCTGCATCAAATCTGCATTTCCACATAAAAATTAGCAAGGCATAGATTCATAATGCCACATTATGTTGTGCTTAGTTCCTAGTGACCTCCCAACGCGTGTTGTGAAGATTCACTCTTTAACTCTTTAGTCATTGCTAAGAAAATTCAGACTGTTGGTATTTTAATGTGTGTTACTGGATCTGAGACCAGTCCTGAGCTGACCCTATTGCCTGCAGGTCCACAATTTGTGCACAACAAAGAATCCAAAAGGAAGCCAGCAGCACTAGCCATGTTCATGGCACCGTTGTGCATCTCCCTGAGCATCTTCCTTGCTTCACTCACCAACCCAAACATATTTCTGAAGCAGCCACATGGACAGTTGAAGCAATAACTCCGTTTTTAAGGCTTAGTGCTGTGACATGTGCATTCTCAAATGAGTCTCTTCGGTTTTCAGACTATGCACGGGTCTTCTCTAACACCGCRCACTTGGATAGAAGTTAAGAGCTGCAATATCTGTGTTATCTTTGCACAGGATGGTGGCCCCGACATCCTGGTGCTAAAGGTTTAGAGGATCTCTGCTGGCAAGGCTATTTTCAGACGATGATGCATCTGAAAACTCCATGCAGAAGCTTCACTCAGACTGCTAACATCACTGCTAAAGCATCCGAATACCATCAGACTAAGGGGAACACAGGCTACCTGYATGATCCTATTGAATCAACAGGCATCAATTTTCAGAAATAAATGCAAAGATTTGTTCATGCTTATGTCCTTCTGGCAGATGTACTGCAGTTTCTGGATACTGAAGTACTGCAGTGTTAAGTTCAGTCTGAAGGTTATTCTTATTTTTTTTGATGGTGCTCAGAGGAGAGCTGGGGCCTGAGTTTCAGAAAATGTTTCTGGATACCCTGGATTAAATTCTGGCTAGTTGTCATTGCACAGTGTCACGCTCTATAATGGCTTTCTATTCAGAAAAAAAAAATATTTAACTTATTTAACTGGAGGAGTTTGCCAGTTCCAAGCAGAGGGATCACAGATGGCAGGTGGATCTGGCCATTAGTCACAGGGGAGAGCTAGGAATCCTAGTCAGGCTCCTGGCTCCCCTGCACCTAGTGCGATCCCCAAGGTTCATTAACCCACAGATAGCACAGGATGCATTTTTGCTTCAACCTTCACCTTATCGCTACAGAGAACATTTTTTCTCTCGCACTGAGAAACTGCTTTCCCACAAAGTAGCCTCATTCTCATTTAAAGGAAAACTGCAATTTGGCAGGTACCCATTGCACCTCATGCCAAAGGGGCGCTCTAAAGTTTTTATGTCATAAATATAATTTAGCATCAGACAGATGACACGAGCTACGAGGYAAGATATACAGGTCACTGCTCCCCAGGAGGGTTTTTGCACTCCCACCTCTTGCATCCCACACAGAAGTTGGCCTTGGTGCTGGAATGATTAAACCAACAGGTTCTTCCATCTGCTACAATGGGACCTTTTCACTGGAACCTTCTCACGGTAATACCTAGGGCTCAAAGTATCAGAGAGCCTAGGGATGCAAAAAAAGTACCCCAAATTCAGAAGTATGGAGGCAAAGGAGGTCAGAAAATACCTCGGGATGCATTTCTGGGTCACCAGGCGCTCAATGACTTCTAGAATAAAACCAAAACACAGCAAAGAAAAAAAAAAATGTTTCTCAAGGTGAAGGGATTGAGAGAACAACCCCAAAGCTCAATTAATGGAAGTTTTAACTCAGACCCTAAACTCACAGAGAGTGTAAAACAGTCTGTAACAAGGCACTTAACTATGCAAGTCAGAAGCTGGGCTTTAACTACAAAGTTGGTAAAAGTGATTTCAGACTCACTATTAAAGTTCTATTACATAGTGCTTATAGGAGCAATATGTCTTTCCCAGACTTCCCAATAATAAACATGAAATCCCTCTGTGAAACCTGCTTCCTAGCAATATGTGGGGAAAAATGCCAGTTCTCATGGTGACATCCAGAAATAAATTCACTGTTACAAAGTCAGTTAAAACAGTGACAGCTGTTTGTAAATTCTCATGTAAATTAATACTTTAGTTCAGCTGGCAAATAGTGGTTTAGTAAATTAAAGCTAATTATTGCAGTTTTCCTTTAAATTTCCGTGGCCTATAAAGCTGATACTTATCTCCAAAAATCTTCTGGCACAAAAAGGATAGAGGCATGTCACCCAGTAAAAATTGGCAAGCCAAAAAGTTTATTTTTATGTGCTTTTATTTTTGATTGCCATATGAAGATTACCATATGATGACGCTGCTATGGTATAATATGCTGCAAGAGTAAGTCACACAAAATCCTGTCCATGGCATTTGGGCTAATTGGATAACAGACACTCAGCAGACAAGAAATTTGAAAAAGTCACCTTTCTTATGCTAATAAAATCCTGAGAAGGCCCCTATAATTTGCTGCTCCCATCTTTTAACATGGGCATGCCAGAAAAAGAATAGAAAGAGAGAAATTATAGATCCTTATGACACAGAAAATGGTAATATCTTTTGTCTAAAAGGTTAAAAATTTAGGACTGCTAATAGCCTGGGCACCTGCATAAACAAATTCGTATTTATGTCCTAAAATAGGTGACCAGCTGCAACCTGCAAGGATGGAAATTACAATAAGGCTAAGTAGGTTGGCCATGCACTGAAGCACAGAGCTGAAAGCACAGCACGAGTGCAGTCGTGAACAGGGCCTTACTGTAACACAGGCAAGAGGAATGCCACGTTACGTCCAACACAGCTGCACAGCTGTGCTCTTCATATGTTGGAGCAAAGCTGGCCACTTATCTTAAGAACGTAATTAGATTATCACCAGCTAATGGGATTTGACAGCACTGATAGGAGTTCATATAGGCTCACAATGAAAAAAACTCTGAGAATTCCAAACTTCAAAGGTAGTTCTTTCCACCAATTTAGCATTTCTATGTTTTGTTGGTGTGCAAAAGTGCACTGAGACCTTGAAACGGATTTTTAAATTTGCCATGTCTTGTTAATATACTGCAGTCTTCAAATTTACACAGAGCTGCAGTTCTCCTGGTTTTTCTCAAGTGTCACTCATCTAACTTAGCATGACAGCTGAGAAACGATGTCAGATGCGCTACAGTTCAGTTTAAAAAACATCCTCTACCTGGTATCTCTGCAGTGATTGTCTTGCTGCTCCCTGAAACCTCTTCATCATCATCTGATGAACTCGTGCTCGAGTCGCACGTCAGGTCACTATCGCTGGTACTGCTGTCCTGCAGCAGGTTGTACTTCTTGCGAGCAGCGGCCTCCCGTTTCTGCCTCAGCAGCCGGATTCTTTCTTTGTGCTTTTGGCTTCGATGACCTTTTACCTTGGCAACGCGGCCGTTCTGCTTATCACTAGACTGTCGGTTTTTCTTGGCAGCCATCGTTGAAGTTTCGCTTTCGGACCTGGATCGCCTGGATTTCCTTGCCACGGTGGCCCCGGGCGCCCCCGAAGGGTCTCCCTCTGCAGCAGCCTCAGCTTGGCAGGGCTCATTCTCTTCTGTGGAAGACAACGTGTCGGAGTCGGCCAAGTGCCCGCTGGAAGAAGGGGAGAGCATGCAGTGATTGGAAGAGTCACTCTCGTACACGCGGCCGCCCGCTGGCTTATCGCTCTCCGTGGAGGCCAGCTGGGACTCGGAGGAGTCCCGCCGCAGCTCCATGAGCAAGCAAGGCATGGAGGAGAGCACTGTGGAGTCCGCTGCCGCGGGCGCATTGTCCTTGGGAGCCTGCGGCTCCAGCTCGAGGGGCCCGTCCTCGTCRGGAGCCGCCTCCGGCTTTTCGGAAGTCTTTGGGGGCGCTTCCGAAGCGAGGAGCTGCTCTGCTTTTCCTGCCGCCTCCATCTTCATCTCAGAGGGCGACGCTGCTGCGGGGCTCAGAGCATGGGCAGCACCCGGGCCAGCCAGATACGGGTGTCGGCAGCACAGCGACCTGCACAGGGAGAGAGCAGGAAGAATCATTGACACAAACCARCCACTCCTGGTGCTCGCAATGCCACCTCATCCACCACACGGAACCGCTGCTTCCCATTAGGGACAGCACAGCTCAGCAGCAGTTTGGTTCTCTTCATTTACTGTTTCCAGGGACCCTGTCCTGTAACACAAAACTCTTCTTGCTTCTAGGCACCCACGAAGGATGGTGCTGGGATTGATGAAATGCAGTTCACCTCAATAAAATGATCACAATAAATTAAAAAAGATAGAAATATTTCTGAAATCTTACGATTTATTTAAATTTTATAAAGTGTAAAAAACATATGTTCAATTTTTATTTAGATCTTCAAGTTTATTTTAGGAAAAATTTTAGTCCTCTGGAAAAATGCCAGGCTACAAGTTCCCAGACTTGAGCTAGACAGACCGGAATATAGTTCAGTTCCCAGGCCCATGAGAAATGTACTTGCAGTTGGACGAGGCCTCCAGCTTGCAAGGCTTTCAAGGCAGTTCAGCACCTGAGAGGATCAATACGGCACAGAAGAAACGCAGCCTTTCTCAAGTGACACAGAGCAGCGGTGGAACATTACAGGCACCACCACAACCGGCCTTCCCAGGGGAGCTGCTCTTCCAGCTGAGCATGGCAGGCTGCACGTAGCAAAGGCATCTGCAAGTGCCAGGGAATGACACCAAACCGGCAGGAATTTGGGCTTTCCTACATCCACACATAGCACCTCTGCAGACATTAAACTCAGAGGATGATCACAACGTGAGTCAAATGCTAAAAAAAAAATCTAACTATCCCAGTACCATCAAATGCCTCGTTCAGGTGCTCTTTGAAAGGTGCTACTTGTATGAAACCCTGTATATTGAGCTGCTTCCTCACTCAAAATCTGACAGAACAGCATCAAATAGGATGGCTTGCCAGCAAAAACCAGCATCCACCCACATCAGGATCCTACGCTTTTCTTCAAGTTATACTTTGATAAATTGCATTGCTTCAGTACAAATATTAGGAACAAGCTATCCAGCTGATTGATAACTTGCATATTAGCAACCCCAAATGTACGTAACCACCTTCAGGGAACATTTCTAGAGATACAGTATTCATCTCTCTAATCCTCATTTTTCATGCTCTGCCTTCCACCAATATTTTCATTTGGAATTCAACCCACAATAAAGTTGAAGAAAAAAAAATTTGCAATTATCACATCCACTTACAGACAAACTGCATGGAACTAATTGTTTATGGGCTTAAAAGTGTAGTAGACAGTGAATTTATGACACTTTAAAGAAAATTTAGACATTTAAAAAGCAGCTAAGTTTTAATGTTTTCTTAAAAAAAGATTTCTACAGACTTGAATAGCCTGAGAGAATGTGGATGGTTCCGAGATCCCCAAATCCATGAACCCCAAAAAATCCTTCCTCAGTTTCCTGATCTACTGCAAGCTTTTTGTGACACTGGATGCTGTTTTTTTGCACCCCATGTTTCACAAAAAAAAAAAACCAAAAAAAAACCAAAAGAAACAAAAAAAACACCCACCACTACTGTTAATAAGTATATAAAAAGGAACCTTTTTATTTATTTTGGGGAAAAATGCCTGTCATGACCCAAATAGATTTTGCTGAAGAGAAGAATGTGGATAGTCTTGCGAAAAAAACATGTATGTCRAGGAGGACCAGGTCTCAAGGAAAAGGAATGTACAGCTTCTGTCTGCTTGAGAAATGCATTAACCAGAGAAAGGAAAAAGAGACTGCACTGAAAGGCTCTCATTCTTCATTGCCATTCACTTCCCTGGTAATAGTGCTAGAAAAGGTGATTTCAGGGTAAGCTTAGGAGAAGCAGCAGGTTTTTACTCAGTTGAGAACAAGGCAGCAGGGGAAGATGCTCTGTGATGAGCGGGTCCTGAATTAGACACTGCTCAGAAATGTCACGCTCTTTTTCCCGATGCACAGACACTGCGCTGAAGAGTTAAAAAAAGCATTTCCTAGAAAAACCGCAGTACTACATTCGGCTGGTTAAGAATGATTTTATTTTCTAACCACACACAGAAAATAATCCGCAGAAGAATTATTTCCTACGAAGAAGTAAAATCAGATATCTCCAAAGAGTGAAATCAGGGACTCATTTCTAAGGGCAAAAACCCTTAATTCACATGTGACGAGGCCTGCAGATCTGCGAATCAATGCCGAAGGCTCAGCCCTTCTGGGCTGCACTCAGCTCCCTAAGGAGCAGGGTYGAACCATGCACGAGCACCAATATCTGGCCACATATCCTGCTCCTTAAATATTCCTTCTTTCTAACTGTGAATCCTGGCATTTCAGAAGGAAGGGGAAGTTTCACCGTGATGAACAAATAAGGCCCGAAACACTTAAAAACTCCMGTTTTAAAGTTAAAAACACAAGTTGGAAGTAATAGGAATGTTTTGCTTGATTTTTTTTTCCATTTAAACAACTGTTAGAACTGGTATAACAAAGTTATCTGGTCATAAACAGGGGAGAGAAGCGGTCTGATGGACTTGAATAACAGGAAATGAGTCTATCATAAAATAAAGTTATTCTTAAGGGCAACCTGCTGTGGAAAACTGCTAATACTTAAGAATGTCTGCAGCTGGTGAGAAAAAGGACTAGCTTCTACTTCATTTCAGCTCAGCATTCCTCATAGTGAATCAGTTTGAGAACATATAAGATGATAATGTGTGATAAGGAATATCACAAACATTTCAATTAYTCCCAATTTTTGTTTTAATACCATTTTAGCACTGAGAATCAGGAAAAAAAAAAAAAGAAGAAAAAAAATTCAGTGAACCACCACCTTCTAGAGGTTATTCTGCTTCATAGCTGTGTCATAAAAGATGATATTCTAATCTAATTCTAAATGTGTATATATATAATTTAAAGAGCATTATACAGCATGCTAAAGAACACAGTGGCTCATACCTATATAAACAGTTATTTCCATCACCAGTGGATTGTATCATCTCACATTTAACAGGTGTAACTAGAGTCAGATGGGAGAAAATAAAAGCAGAAAAAGAAGAGTACCAAGAACTTATGACAAAAATTACATAAAAAACCCAAATGTTTTATGTGTGCAAAGAGACGGACAAGAACTGCAAGAGTTCTCATGCACAGATTTCACGGGCTATGTAACGATAACATAACTTGTTACACTAAATAAYTGGCCATTACCATGGAAGTCCACTCCTCCTGAATACAAGGAGGAAAAACACTGGCAAGCGCCAAAATAAAGCTCACCCTGACAGAAAAGCACGCGGGTCTGAAGATGTGAAGTGCTAATAACAGCAGGCRTTCCTGAAGCTTCATCCAAAACCTCTGTAGGTTCTTCATGTTGACCATACCTTTTATCTGCTCGCAATGCCCTTTCTCTCCTTTAAGTGTCAAAGTTTTTCTAATCCAAACTCACTTGCAATATTCTAGTACTAATACCACATACAGCTACGTCTAAGAATATCTAAGCAAATGTAATTAAAAACTAATCAGTCTAGATAATCATCCTTCTATCAGACAAGACTAATTTGCATCAAGTGTGAAAAGACTGATGTTTTCTGCACTTCTCAACCAGCCTTTTGGCTTCTCCTTTCCCCCCCCATCTCCCTTCTAAATATATTGCACTTTTTCCAAAGATGCCCCTTATTTTCTTATAACAGCGTAACACACGCTTAACGCTTAATGCGACAGACGTACCAGGAGTTAAATTAAGTCGAGATCGTTGACTCCGATTTGTGATGCTCTAGAGCAGATTTTTCATAACACTAAGCCACCCCCACGCACACGCTGTGTAATTTATTTCGTGTTCCTTTGAAAATGCTGCCCTGAAGCTGACTCACTAGCATACCATCTTACCTAAGGCACATTTCTGGGAGTGGAGTTGGCTCTTTATCAGATGATTCATAAATCAGGCCTGGTAGCAATCCTAAAAAATCGGAACTCTTCCCCAGCCGACATGAGAGAAGAAAAAAAGGCATGAAAATGAGAAGAAAGGATCAAACTAGTGCTGTTTCTATGGGCCCTGCTGCTCCTATTCAGTGTTCAACAGGCTGCGTATACAAGTTACCCAAGAGCAAACAGAAAACACAAGTATAAAAACTGAAACAAAGGTTTCTGAAGCGCCATTTGCAACCTCAAAGAACAACATTTTTCATCAATAAGTAACAAGAATTTACATTTCAATACATGTTTTCGTGTTGTAATGCTCAGTGCACATAAACATTCATATTCTGCATCTTTCAAATAAAAGAGAGCTACCATTGGACGGGTTAGATTGCAAGTCTATACACAGGGTTCCAGAAACATTCACYAGCTGTGCTGGAATCCCACAGAATCACAGTCCTTGTAAAAATAAATTCATTAGCATACAGAAAGAGGCATGAAGTTGGTATTTACCCTTCTGAAAATCTAATTTCTTTCTCATGCAGAGACCCTTTTCTCAAGTGTGCAATGATCTGAAGTCTAAAGCACTCCTTCCCTTCCAAATTAGAGAACAGCTTTTCATAACTCTGTCCCTAAAATACTTAGCAGGCCCACTGCTAGTTTCTTTGCTGTTCTTTCAACAAAACTAGTGACAGAAATCAATCCTGAGAAAAAMCGAAGTTTTATTTCTTTTTCTCTCTGCCATGTACTACCTTGCAGAGATCACTTCTCGCGGACAAGCAAACAGATTTACCAACTTTCTAAGATTTTGATTTTAACAAACTTCTGTCGTTATTTCTATTGCATTTTTCTGATTCAAAACAAAGCACTCTGTGCTTCCCCCTTTAGTTTATGCCATTCTACACAAACGGAGTTTTTCTGATCCATACCTTGCCATTTCTGCTGGGTTTCCAGGCAGCAACGTGTGCTGTGGTGCACGGATTGCAACAGCCCTGGGACGAGATGGACCTGTCTGCCGGCCGGGCCATCTAGCAGCCATCAGGGTCCTTTGTAATTCAACTTGCTAGTTAAAAGCTGTGCCCTCAGCACAGGGGGGTTCCTGCTGGGTTTGCTACTGAATGAGCCCAGGGAAGCAGAGGGCCAGGAGGAGGGGAAGGGGAGCAGCCAAACACACACCTGAGRGCAGCCACAGGCCGGGGTGAGGGACAGCACGGGGCTGATTCACCTCCCCTTGCAAAACACGGCTCCCAAATTACACAATCCTTTAAATTAAGAGGGCAGATACAGTAGATAAGTGTTGTTTTGTCAGGCCTTCCTAACGTTCCTCTTTGGTAACTGTACTAGGACTGTGCTGCCAGCCTAACCCAACCTGCATCTGCTTCTGCATCTGCCTGGGCCCTTTCGGCAGCTCCTCTGGTAGCTGATGCATCAGACGAAGGGAGTCATCGGCAACTCAGGTCCTCTTCCAGTTATCCAAGAGCAAATCCTGCTGCACTGGCAGGGCTATGAATTTACAACATCCATTTGTCTCAAAGAAAACTAACACAGTGATACTAAGCAAGGCTACAGTTTGCAAGTATTTTATGATCAGCCCTATTTATGGATCTTTAGTCCATGCTAACATACAAAAAAAGCGATATCCTTGCAGCTATTCTAATCCTTCACATATTTTACTTCCACACCAGCACTATCCGTTTGTCTAAAGTCAGGGCATAGACTTTACACAGGTGTCACACAAGGAGGTAAAATATCCATTTCATGGTCTGGTCAACTCAAGAACAGAAATTAGTTGACATGTCCAGACTCTACAAAAGTCTAGAAAGGATCTGTAATCCAAACCCAGACCTTTAGGCATTTTCTCATCYCCTATTAACTGTATTGTTATTTTAATTATATTAGTAAAGCTTAATTACTGTAAAACAAATCCCCAATAGGCTTGGCACTTATAAATAAATGACATCAGTAACTAAAGGTAAATTCATTTGCATTCAGCCCAATTATGAAAACTGCAGTGGCAGAAAGAAAGTAACTGCTGCTGGGCTGTTCTTGATAACACATTCTTAATCATTTTCAGACCAGTAAGAAGACAAGTCAAATGACCTCGGAGCACAACAGGCTGCTAACAAGTCACACGGTAGCTGTGGCATCCTCAGTGTGCTCCTGACATTTGTGACACTGCCAGGGCCTAAGGGCTCAGTAACTGGTGTAATTCCACTGTGTATAACCCACCACCTTCTCACAACAAAGAAACAAACCTACGCTACCAAACCACGCTCTGGATCCAGCTAACTCCTCCCGAAACAGCTAACTTTTTAGTCGGTAACACGCAGCTCCTCATCGATGCCCCCTGAGCTGCTAATGCAACCAAAAACGTGCAGTTCTTGCAGGACATGGAGGTGAGGATAGAGATATAAGGAGAATTAGTAAGACTGTGCCATGGCCCTTGACAGAGGTAGGGCAAAGCACAATAGGGAAAAAGTGTGGGGTTCATCTATAAGAAATTCTGGCATGTGAAACAAATGAGTATGATGTACTTACTGGTATATATGGTATTTATTAAATTCCATTCTGCTCATTCAGCACTTACTGTTCCACTACYGCTTTGCTGCAGCTTAGCAAGTACCATACAACAAACAGGGAAGTCCACTAGAGATGCTGAACAGCAGGAGGAACATTCTGATCTTGCACAACACACACACAGTGTCAGTTATAAAACCAGCTTTGTAAAATCCAGGTAAATGAGGTCTGTAGCCTCATAAACCCTTGAAAATTGGCTCATTGTGACAGTATAGTCACTATATTTCCCTAGCATAGTTTTGCAATACTCCATAATTTCTGGCTTTTATTACACTGAGCTGATAAAGGCTGCAGATGAAGCAGGGAACCTGAAGCCTGTGATAAAGTAGCCTTTAAGATGACTTATTAATTGGAATTGTGGAAAATCAAACTTCATCTTACAGGCTTTTCAAAACAAAGGAAGTTTTTTCTCTAAGTCCTCACACATTCTGCCTCGTGCTGATCAAAGGTATTACTAGTCCTGAAGGGATTACAACTATTGACAACTACTGCAGCTAATGAGCATTGCTACCCACAAGTCCAGCTTTCCCCCCAAATTACAGCTTCCTCTCCAAAAGACACTTTACTGAATACAATGAGGCCTCAGAAAATTGGTATTTGCATTCAACTTTATTAAAAGAGCATCTTACAAAACCTTATCTTACCTTGTAATACTAACCACAGTGCCAAGCACATGGGATTAACTGACAGTTTCCCAATCGATCCTTTATCACTCAACTTATCCCTAAAATTTTGCTTTTCCCAAGGTACTTGCAGCACTCTCTGCAGCAACGGTTAAAGGGGGAGCAGACTCAAGACATGCAATTAAATCCAATTAAAAAGACAYGGCACAACAAAACAGCACTGTCTTGACCTTAACGTGACTACCTTGTGCTGCTGCTTTTTTCCAGAAGGAAGTTTTACAGTGATACTGGATCATACTCCAGCATCCTAAAGTGGTATCACAGAAGCGCATTAATCTAAATGAAAAACTAATTACTGAAGTGGTAGAAGCTCTATCATTCACAGACAACTGGCATTATAGAGTCTGGCTCGCTGTTATTCCCACCCTGCTGCTGCGAGTGAGTCACTGGGCCTCTACCCATTTCAGATGAATGGAAATGAAGTCGGCCTTCCCTAAAACAATCTGGAAAGACTAATGATCAAGCGCTGTGAAAGAAAGTATTACAGCAGAAATGTAGTAATAACATTATCCAACCATGGGCAGGATCTGCCTGCACACTTGCAGGGAATTTTAAAGAATCAAAGCAGAATAAAATTCTACTAGGCACTGGAGAAGTTTCACTATAAATTATTGCAGAAGTTTCACTGTGAATTCAAAGCTACAGTCCAGGAATACTGAAACTAATAAGCTAGTTTGAAAGTATCTTAGACACCTCCAGTTAATTAAGTGACCACTTGTTTGGCTTATGATTAAAAAGCTGTCAGATGGAGCCCCAGCAGCTTTCAAGCTTCTTCTTGAAGACTGAATACCACAAGCTGCTATGGTTAAAGCCCCTGCACTTAAATCAGTGAACATGCAAGAGAGACTATGTGGTCAAAGCCCTAAGCACCTCAAATTGGTGAGGGATAGGATGGGAATGATACCCCAAATAGGAAGGGAATGACGTGGGAGCATCATGGATCTAAAGGCAGTTCGCCACATGACCACGGGTATGTTACCTGACCTGCCTGTGCATTCCGTAATGCATCTGTAGCTGTAACAGCAACACCTCAGGGACAGACTGCATCTCGTTTTCGGGTCTGAATGAGTAATCAGCTTGTCCCCGAGCTGCAGAAACAAAGTCACCTCTGTGAAGAAATCGCTATAGCCTCTATTAATGCTAGGCAGACAAGCAAAGCGGTAACAGCGACGGGCTTGCCTCCCGAGCGAGCAACCACACATTTMAATGAACTCTTAGCAGGAACACGCAGTAAGTGGCAGGGGGTATCAGTCACACCAGCCTAGTTCACAGAGGTACTGTCATGACGAAACATCCACATTTTCATTTACAAAACCTCACGGTTTTTTTCCTTTTGCTGAAAATTCATGTTTTCCTTTGGCTGAGAATTGTATATTCCTACAAGGCACAGACACCGAACTGTATTATCCATGAAAAACCTGCAACAAGGATGTGACAGAACAACGACACAAATTACAATGAAAATTAAAGTACCATGCAATTATTTTTGTGGCAGCTGATTCCAGCGCCACAACAATTCAGCTACTTTCAAATTAGACTGCTCAAGTTAAAGGCAAGTTAAAAACCCTAGCCTGGGATTTGAAAAAGTGAAACAAAAAATGGTAAATGGATTTATTTCTTTGCACATAAACCTTAGACTGTCCTCAAGCTGCAACCTTGCAGCAACAAGCAGCACAACTTCATTCCCAGACTCCTTTTTTTGGGACAACAGCAGCTGCACCTGCCCATTTCTCACTACTGCTTCGTCTTCAGTCGCTGTTGCTACTGATCATGGTCAAATCAAGCAGGATTTTATTTATTTTATTTACTTAAAGATCTTGTTTTGAGGTGTGGGTTACATGCTTGCAACTATGGTATTTAAAACTTTCACTTTCATCTAGTAAGTGTGTTACTAAATCTGGTGCTCAGTTTCTGTCAGTTACAGCTTTATAAGTAATTTAGTCAACGGCAGAGAAAAAAAATACAAGCTGAAAATGACCACAGACCAAATCCTGCCAAGAAGTACTATCAAAAGCCTAAAAGGCTATAGAAAATGAAATACAGGGTGCTTGAAACAATTGTAAATTACTTATTTGAAAAGCTTCCATTTTTCAAAGGCTTTAACTGCAGTATTTTAGTCAGAGGGGATTTAGGGATAGTTCTGCATGCTGAAACAGTCTGCAGCCACTCAGCTGTGTGGCAGCAGGGCCTTCCACCTACCTAAGAGCAGTTTACACGAGAGGTTGAGGTACAGGGCGGGTACAGACGGCACGTGCATCTCTGCTGAGCTGGGGGTCAACACAGTAATAGAGAGCAGATAGAACAGAGTGTGAACAAATCCAGTTCAGGCAAAGAGCCTGAATTCTATTTACTGCTTTAACGGTAAAGAAACAGCAAGGAGACACGGATCAGGACAAGCACAACAGCATTTGTCGTTTTGATCAAATTACACCAACTTCATCTCCCTCATGCTGCGTGTTCAAAGCCCCTCGTTCCTCTCTCTATTTGCCCTCTGCTCATACAGTTATCTTACCTCATGCCATTAATCCCCACGTCCTCTCCACACTGTCAGCTGCCACCGGGAGCTGCTGCCCATTTGACAGGCACCAACAAACCTCCTACCTCCCTCCTTCCTGTCAGTTAGAGCAGTGCCGGATCTGCGTGCGTTGGGTGTTGGGGGGCCGGCTGCTCCCTGGCTGCCGCCTCCGCGTTACTTCCCCTTTTCCCTCCCTCCGAGGCACCCGCTCCTTTCCCAACCTGCTTAGGTTTCCACTGAGCACACGGGCTCTCCTGCACGTTATTCAAGTGCCGGCAGAGGTGGCCACGCTGCTCTGCACAGCGCACGCTCTGACGTGCAAGACCACAGTCCCTTCCTCTTCCTGATCTCTCACAAATTTCTCATCCGACCTTTTCCATGATGCCTGCACACTGGCCAACCAGTAATTACTTGAAGAGCAAACAGAAATAGTTGGCACATTATAATTAAAAATGCAACTATTGAAAAATGAGTCAGAAGTGTTATCCTCGTACTTTAATGAGCCCCGGCTGCCTATACACACACGTACTACCTTCCATATCCCCCCATCCCTGCTCTTAATCATTCTGACACTGAACCAGCATTACTGGTAGCCTGAGTCCCAGAAAGCAACAGCTTACCAGCATCTTGTGGCTWGCAACCATCCTCTCAGGGGCTTTCTTTTTCTTTTTGTCAGTTCTTGATCTCCTTAGCTCACTAACTGTGTGAAGAACTCGGAAAACCATACCCAAAAACCACTGCCATTTGAACAGCTGAATTCACCACCATCTCCTGCTTTTGCATCACCCATTCCTGTGCAATCTGCATTCAGTGCAGCAGGGGGGCAAGAAGGAAGTAAAACRTTTGGGAGCACCAAACTTGTCCCAAATAATATACTGTTCTACCTGAAGTTTGCCTAAACCTACAGCTCAGCCCACATGGAAACATTTCCCCTGTCCAAACGGGAGCGCTGTGCGTTTCTGCCTGCCTTTGGGCACAGGTATCACGTAAAGAGCAATTAGGGGTGTTAATAAGGCCAGGAGAACCACAAGAGGAAGCCTCTAAAGAAGACTGCACTACATCCAGCCTCCACCTATTTTGAGTATACGGCACAGATAGTCAAACACCAAGGTTTTTATACAGATTTCCTCAACAGAGGATACCTCAAAGCAACTCTTTTCCATTTCAAGCGTTCTTGGGGAGCCCTGTCCCGCTGCTTGCATTCCAGGTTTTCCCTTGGACACCGGGAAAACGTCAGCTCCTGCCTGTAAGCACAGCTTCTCTTCACCCTCATAATGCTTGACAAGCACAAGACAAATGCATAAAACAAGTGTTTAGGGGATTTGAGAGAAACATTGCATTCTTCAAGAGGCACCTAAAAGTGCCCAGCTTTACCATCCCCTTATTTTACCACACAGAGTGAGACGACCGTCAAGAGCAAAATAAAGCGGTCCAGGATTTGAGCCTCATGCTGCAGCCTCCCCACCAGGCTCTGCAAACGGCGGCGGGGCCCTKGGTGCCGCTTTGGGCACGGACGTGGCCGGGGCTCTGTGTAACCCAGTTCTGGTTTCGCGGGCAGCAGGACGTTCCAGTGYGCACAGCGGCAGTTCGGCCTCTCTGCTACAGGGCTGGGTCACGTCACTTAACGCGAGTCAAACACCTCCAGTTACTTAACGGCACCGAGGGCTCTCGCCACCAGAAATGACCTGAGCAAAGACGCGGGGCCTTCCCAAAAAGGGGCCTTTCCAGGCTCCTAATGCAGAGCGGGGAAGGAGCTCGCACCCAGCCAGGCCTCTCGGGATGGGTTTTTCTTATTTAGAAACACAAGAATAAGAGGAAGAACCGGCAGCGGGGGCAGCGCTAAAKCCTCCCAGCGCCCGGGCCGCATCCACGACCCATCAGGAGCCGGGGAGACACGGCGGGACGAAGCGCCAAGTTTTCACTAAAAATACCCTCAAATGCCCAAGGTGAAGAGCGTGAGAGGGAATAAAATCTCGCTCTCCAAAGCGCGTGGGGCTTTTCCCCTCTTTTCCCCCCCAAAAAACCCCACACAAACCGGCCGCCTAAGGAGCCGCTGAGGAGCCGCTCCCGCCACCAGGAGGCTGCGGCAGCCCCAGGGCCGCCGGGACCTTCCCCTCGATGCCGCCCGAGGGCCGCGGCGGCCTGAGGGGCGCCGGGGCCGGGGCCGGGGCC
>NW_020454094.1:2621338-2631402 GCF_003342845.1 Nothoprocta perdicaria
TTTTTTTTTTTTTTTTTTTTAAGACTTTGGTACGTTTTCTGTTCGCTTAACTGCAAAAAAATACAAGTAACAGCCACATTATTGGTCTGTTTCTGCCGAAATAGGGGCTGATGCAAACGGAAAAAGTTCTCAGCGCTTTCGCTCAAAGGACGCTTGAAAAAAACTGCAGTGGGACGTTTGCAACAACTATAAAATTTCTACGATACGGACCACTAAAATGCAGCTGAATTATACCGCCAAAACGCTTTCCACACGCACTGCTTCAGTCAACACATTTTGAGTAGTCACGTAAGGATATATCTCAACTTGCCAGCCTTAATCCTGCCCCCTGTATTTCACATTTCTCTAGTGTTTTGTTATGCTTGTTTTAGCACCCGCAAGTTTTCCTTTAAACAGATCCGTTTCGGTTCAAAACCAGGTGGTTTCTGCTCAGCCTTGTGAGCTGCTGCTTCCACGAGGGGCTCCCACRTTGGCATGTGATGCCCGGGATGAAGATCCGTGAGGCTCCGTCCTGACTGAAGAGCTGAGAGATGTTAAAGGGCCCTGATAAAGCTGAATGAATCCTTCTCCCTCTGCCAAAGCACCATCGACTTCCCCTAGCGTTATAAACGTTTAACCAAAACATTTCTGCTCTATTCTTAAAACCTCCACTAATTAAGATGCCCCAACTATTGCTGGCCATGAACTCAGGGGCCTGACAATGACTTTCCCTCTTAAACTGCTCYCTTGTGCCTACCTAAACGCTGTTTGATGTCTTTGACATCTAGGCCTTCTATGGAAGAGGCAGAAGATTCCCACAGATGTCTCAGCTCCCAGGGCATCTTTCCGTTTTTCCCTGGGAAGGTGAAAGGAATAGCTGGGGAAGGACATAAGGCCATGAGGCTGCAGCAGTTTATTCCAGCTGGTGKTGTTTGGAGCTTGCAGGTTCTGGGCTATCATCAGAGATGCACCCTACGTTAAGGATTATCATAGATAAGGATCTCACAGTTCTATTGCTTCAAGGGACAAGCTCGAACAACCGAAAAAAGAACATCCCTTGCTGCAAATCAGTGAGACCAGTTCCTACATTGACCCAAGTTAACAGCTGCTGGGGACAGGCATAGCACCACTGCCTTAACTCTAATTGCAAAGTTACCTGCATTGCTCCTGCTTGGACACTGCCCATTGCAGAAGGTGCTCAATCTGTGCTCAGTTCTCAGGTATTGCCACAATTTATGGATTTTGTTTCTTCCCCCAGGAGCTTTTGGGTCTTGCCTTTCAGTATCGAGAAGCTTTTACAAGCAGAGGGTGTTGATGGTGATCGTGACATAGAGGGAGGAGGTGGCTGCTAGGGATTGATTTGAGAAGACAGTGTTAGAAGTGACAACCTATGTTAAAAATGACCATATCCCAGTAGATCTGCAAAAATATCTATACATTTTCAGACCTAGAAAGCTCTTACTATAAAGCCCATTTTTTGTTTGCAAAGCTATTACTATCTCTAAAGCTCTCTTCCTACTACCACTTTCTTAGTGCTACTTATGATTTTTTTTTAAGTTGCCAACAACAGACAAAGTCTAGAACAAGGACAAATCCTACAGTTCAGTTCAAGGAATTTGTTTTTTTTTCAGACTGCAAAGACAACCGGGATATTTAGAGAGTCAGTGCTTTTACCCACCCTCATGAGTGGTAAAATTTATTACCGAGTGAAATACGTGATAAAATTTGTTACTCACTGTGACCCACATGAGTTAAGTTAGGGCTCAATTCATTGCCAAGAGAGGAGACAACCAATCACACATAGAAAAGAAACTTCCCTTGGTTGCCTATCTCACACTGCAAGACTTGGGCTCCAGGAGATACTACTCCGAGTACCAGGTCAAATTTTCCATATGAGACATTTTGATTAATATATCAATTCCTTGCTAAAGGCATTAAATGGAAGGGAGCAGATAAATACCTTGATGCCCAAAATGCCCACATTTACATGATCTTTAGACATAAGCCTAGAAGTTGTCTTCAAATTCTGCAAGATAAGCTGCAAGATCACAGGTGTGCCATCCAAGAGCAAGAAGAGAAAGGCAAAAAGCTGCACAAGGGCATTCACAAATCTGAGAGATTTTACAAGTGCAAATAAAGAGACTATTGGACAGGGCACCGTTTCATCTTCTGCATCTTATGTGAAGAGTTCGCTGGATTCCACCGTGGAAAGAGTCAGCTTGTCAATCTGCTTGGCCAGCTCTGCCTCCAAGGCATTCTAGCAAGGGAAGGAACCAAGAACAGTCAGTGACTGCAAAGCAGTTGCCTAACATTCTTGTTAGACCAACACTTCTACAAAGACCAGATCTTGGTATCACCATTAGCACCAGTTAACTCTCACAGTGAACTCTTAAGTTCTCTCTACTCCTGCAAATGGCAGCTTGACAAGGTAAGTGACTTTGAAGTTAGCAATCCACCAAAGAACAGGCCTGGTACTTTTCAACACTGCACTGCACTCAGTGCAGTTTCCAAATGTAATCTAAGGAATTAAATGAGGCATTTTATGCATCAAATGTATATGAACATAATAAGGCAAACAGGTCTGTTAGCCTCAATGTGTGCTGTGTCAGCCTCACATCTGTGCTGTAGCAGTGAAGTTTCAATCCAGGTGCATGGACCATGCRGGGTATTTCAGACACCCGCAGGCCATGAAGCCCTGCAGGCCTCGGGGTGCAGAGCTTCTAGAAACAACTTCCAGGGTGAACAGAAATGCAATTTGACACCCCAATCTCTGAGCTTCTTGCAACATGACACAGATAGGTGATAAATTGGAGGATTTTTATTACTAAGCTTACAGCGTAAACGAAAAAATCCTTTTCCAAGAACTACAAAGAATCAAGTGAAGGGCTAAATGAGATGAATGGCCTTTATACTGTGTCCGAGAGGGACYTGCAAGATGAACAGGTAGGCACTTACTCCAGAGCGAGCACTCTGACCTGATAAAGGCCTCAGCTTGGTAAAGTGGATTTATATTTAGGCAACAAAAATAGGTCCCTCACCAATCCATGCAGTTGCATCAAAAATGTATCAAGTACTCTCAGGAAACCAGGATTCTGACTACAGCTTTAAGGCTTATCACTGACACCCTACACTGTGTCTACAAGCAAACAGGACATAGCCTAAAGACAAAGACAGGTTTTGTGCCTAAACGGGGCCTGGCTCTTCCTGAAAAGCTACATATGAGCTTCCAAAACAGCTTTAGATGAAACACCTCCCAGCGCTCCGGTTTGTAGGCTGTGCAAGCATGGACAATCTGGCATGGTGTTTTAAAGGGGAAGGTTTCTATTGCAGGCCACAAGGCAGTTATTAAAAAAACCACAGGCCTTATTGCCCTTTGAGAATTCAGATATTAAATAAAACATAGGCCTTGCTGCCTTTTGAGAATTCAGAAGTGTCAATGAAGGGCAAGGGACCAGGCAGCTGCAACATGAGTGGAAACTCTGGCAGGTGAAGCAGACCAAATCCAGAGGGACTGAGCTACCTAAGCCTCACTTACCATTACATCCAACTGTCTTTGCAGTGTCAGACTTCATGGCTCCAACAGTTCCTCCTACCAATAGGTACTACTTCTACCTTACCAAAATACTATTTCCCTCTGGAGATCATTAAGACTGCAGTCTGYGTAGATAAATCCACAACCAACTAATGCATAGAGCATGTTTTGGAATGACAGCGCCCATTTAAGCCTCCATGAAAACATATAAGCTCTTACCAGTTCCCGTTTTGCTTCTTCAATCTTCACTTGTACAAGGGAAGGATTCTGAAGAAAARAAAAAAAAAAAAAAAAAGAAGGAATAAAAAGCAGGATTTTGGAATGAATCACAGAATCCCTGTATCACTGCAAGACTTTACTGTCGTGCTGTAGGGGAATTTGGCAATAGTGAAATCGGTTTTGTGTACACTCTTCACACCCAGAAAGTACTGACATCATTTGGTTTGGGCAGTCATGTACATTTCTGAAGTGTAGAAATTAGGTCTTACTAGGAAAACACAGATTTCCTACAACTGCTAGTCAAGGAACTGGATTTTAAACATATCTTTAATCTTCCAAGACCCAAAAAGCTTCTAGCAGTGTGCACGGATTGTCTCTCTTCCTCCCGCTGCCTGCATCAGAAAGGAGGCACCAGGGCCCTCCCTGTCTCCACTAGCAGCAAGAGAGGGGCAGCAGGGAATTGAACCTAATCCAATCGGAATGGCCTGTTTTGCTCGAGGAGAATCATGGCAGCTGCCTCTTGGACAGAGAKAGAGCATCCATCTCCCTTGGGGTGTTTAGAGGCAGAAACTCCATGCACAGACTGAGAAGGTGAAGAGGGACAGGCAGTCCCACAGGCAAGTCTCTGGTCTATAATACAAGAGACTTAATTCACCATAGATTTTCTGTGTAATTTTGGCCAAGTCTTCAGTTGTCTGGACCTCTGTGCCCCATTCATAAAAACTTTCAGTCTCCTTATCCTCTCACACAGAATGATTAGGAGCTGAGCTCTATTACAGGCTCTTGGATACTTAGATGCAGAGGCAGCAGGGGCCTTATTGGGCAAGTTAATTACAACTGTGGCTGTCTAGATTACAGGTTTATTTAATAAAATCAAAAGCCATTCCACATTTCCCCCCAGTTACTGGTGTTCCGGGGAAACATGGCAAAGAGAGACAACCTTAACAWTCATCCATAACGGTAAAGGCATTTTTCAAAGGAAATGGGAAATATTTTCAGTGGTCCCAAGAATTACAAAGAGACAATGGGTAGAGCAGGCAAAACCAAGGCCTTTTGTTTTAGGAACTAATAAGCCTCAATTACCCGCAATTTTTTTAAGTCTCTGTATTTACAGAAGTCCCCTTACCTGAAAAGCTTTTGCAACAAGGGCTCTGCTGATTTGAAATGACCAAAGTCCTTCAAATAAAGAGTGTTTCATAGTGCTCCTAACGCAGTGACCAGTAACGACAATAACCAAAACTCAAAAGGAAGAGATGCACAGACAGGGGCTCTCAAAAGAGCAGCTCTGTTACCCAAATGAGACTTGCTTTTAGGAAGAGCTGGGCATCCAGCACCCTCCACAGAACTGCAGCAGCCAGTACCCAAAAGCCAAAATACCTGTTTAGGAAACAGAGCCTACGCTTGTGTGTTTGTCATAATCTTTCAAGTCTTGCTCAGAGCTGCAGCTCCTGCATGGTGTGTTGTGTCCACCACACAGACAGCCTGATCAGTATGCATAAAATCATTGCTMAATCTTAGATATTTTTATACTCAGCCATTTGATTCCTCCTCCAAAATTCTCCAATTTCTGTTTAGTTCATCTTGATATTGAGCTCACCCAGCTATTCTATTCCTGTCACATTCATAGGCATTTTTTTTTCTTTTAGAAGGAAACAGTTTGCTTGGTAAACACACTTAGTTCCTTGGTTTACCCCATCAACAAATACATGGCCTTTTGTTTTAGCACAATCTTCTGTTTAGACAGTTCATTAACAGACCTGTGGAGATTTAAAAAAAGCAAATATTTGTCCACTGGAAGCACTGCAACAGTAACCTTTACAATCCGAACATCACTAACATGAATCTGATGGTGATACAATAGAACAGAGAAAAAAAAATATTACGGGAGTTAAATCGTAGTAGGGCTCCAGTTTCTTCTTCAAAGACTCAACTTCTTTATTTAATTCAGATAGATTCTGTGAACAGAGCAAAGCAGTAGATTTTATTCTAGTCTTACTTGTGTACATGATGTAAATCAATTAAATAGATCTACAAGTGTCTACAGCATTTCAGAATACACCCATGTTGGTTAGAGCTCTGATGATCTTTCTCAGAAGTTATGGAAAAATAAGTATCTACCATTCCTTTAGTTATCACGGTTACCAGTTGGTCAAACTCAGCTCAAATTTAACATTGAAGTATAAATTCATTTTTCTTCCTTTATAAAGGAATRCAAAGGTCAGACAAAACTTAAGACCTACAGGAAATTTCCTATATTTTTTTAATATGTAAAATTCCAAAGCAAATGATTGTTGGTTAGTACTCTTCTGAAATACTGTGCAATGTAAACATTGCCACCCAGTGCTGGTTCAGGAGAATCACATCATCAAGACAACTGTTATTCAAAATAACTAACAAGCAGGAAAATAAATGAAAAGAGAAGGGTAAAAAAAAAAAAAAAAAAAGAAGAAAGAAATGCTTAGTAATGCAAGAAACATGCTGTTTCCTTTAGCTTTTAGCCTACTGTGCTTACACTACATCCAAAAACATTACATTAAAGCCACAAGAAGGTGGTCACAGTAGTTCAGATATTGGGCCTGTTTTTCCATTTGGGTAATT
Organism: Nothoprocta perdicaria; assembly: GCF_003342845.1. NCBI lineage: Eukaryota > Metazoa > Chordata > Aves > Tinamiformes > Tinamidae > Nothoprocta > Nothoprocta perdicaria. Next base: position 2,627,667 of record NW_020454094.1, read on the forward strand.
AAATGACAAAATACATTTCSTGGAACCACCCAACACAAAACTGGCCGTGACACTGCTGAAACTTTTATCCTGTAGCTAACAACCTACCTCAGCCAGGTTCACCAACGACTGATGTGTCAAAGACTGGTCCAAGCCAGTGGCTGCCAGTTGCTCCTAAAAAAGGGGAAAGATGTTGCCATTGACTCAGGTTTTGATCAAAATATCAACACAATTTGCTAACAACATGTGCAATTTGAACYGGAGATCTAGCAGGTATATGAAATTGGCTACTACTAATCTTTTCAGAAAACTAGTGGGGGGTGAGCGTTTGCAAAGGCTAGTGAGAGGTTTTCCAGTAAAGTGTCATTTGTCTAATGCAATGACTTCCTCCTCRAATTTGTCTGAGGACAAATACTGGCATGTCCAAGAATTGCATAAAACATTCACAAATTCTTCATGATGCAACAACGTGTGCCTTCAATGCCTAACCATTCATTAATCTCAAAAAAAAAATGGCTATATTCAGAATTTTGACACATGAGCAACCATAGTTAGTCAGCTGCTCTGCTGTTGACTGTATATATTGACTGTTGACTGTTATATTACAGCTGCTGTTGACTGTTATATTACAGCACATCAGAGTAAATGAGCTAATAATAATTACATGAGCTAATGTAAACTGAGTTAATACAGTTTTGGGCTTTAGAAAGTCTCATGAGAAAACGTCTCCCCTCTACCTCAGCAGTCTTGATCCTGATTTTGAAATCCTCGGCTTTGTTTTTCAGGAACTTCAAGTTCTGGGCTCGGCTCTCAGCTTTTGCTTTTTCCACCTCCAAATGTTCCTGTGTTTTTTTAAGATCCCTTAAAAATAAAAAAGCAAGCAAACCTCTACATTCCAAGAGATGCCAGCACATTCATAATTAAGACCATTTGCCTAACAGGACAGAGTAATTCTCCCTAATGCACTGTGCACTTTATTAATCAGAGCCTTGCCTAAGCTTAACTTAAAAGCAGAAAAGGGCCCTTGCAAACCTAGGTGAGGACACAGCTACAGTATCTCTGCTACAAGTAGAATCACAGTTACAGCTTTAAATAAAACAAGCAAACAAACAAGAAAACCTGTGGCTATCTTGGGGATCAATGCCYACTTAAAGCAGGGATTGATGCTCCTCTGCTTTGCCAAACATTTCAAATAGATTACATCCTTTAGGGAATGATTTTTTGCATTTGTTTGCTTTTATCTCCAATGCATTGGTTGAAGATTTTTATCTAGAAATCTTTTCTATTTCTTCTTCTGTTTTGCCTGCCACCTTCATTTTGACAGCAACACCCACACTAACTGTGGTAAGCAAAATAAGTTCAACTTCAGCTGAAAGCAACCAGTGGAAGACACCAGCCCGTGTCTGACAAGTACTGTTAGTCCCTTTTGAGGTTAAAATAATGTATTTGATGGTACTCCCCATCTCTTGATTACTGGACATGCTGATAGCACATACCTCTGGATAGATGGTGTCAATACTGTGAATTAGAGATGCATCATAAACCTGCAAATTCAGTGACCCTTGCTAGTGGTCACAACCGAAGTACCCACTGCAGAGATCAGCAATACTGTTCACATCTTTTATTTTATGATCCATTACTCACTCTTGCAGCCGTTTTTCCAGCACCAGTGCTGCAGTTAGCTTTTTCTTAATGCTGTTCAATTCCTGTTCCAATTCTCTGTTTTTTGATTCTGTGTCATACAGATCCCAACTCAGGTCATTCATTGCAGCGATGGAACTAGTCCAACGAGAGATTGAGAAGGAATAAGGAGCCAGCTCTTCCAAAACTCATTATTATTTCCCCCYCACACACATACTTCCCACAAACTATTTGTTAAGTTTCCCTTAATTAACAAAGATTTCACGTGGAAGGAGAAATGGCCCAAGAGTCTGAATAGCCAAAGGGCCGGGCAAGACCGGGCGTTCTAGCAAATATAACCCCAAAACATGAAATACTCAAGAACTTCCCTCCTAGTTGGCCAAGCCACACAAGAGAAACTGTATTGAAATCACATATCCTTGGGACCTGCCCAGCAGTACTTCAGTCACCTCCTCCTCTTAAGCGGCTCATAGTTGCCTGCTCCTTTGCTCAGGAGGAGAATGAAGCTCCTGAAGACCATAAAAACAAAACAAAAATCCAAGGCTGGGGTTTAAACTTTCGGACCTCAGAGAATTCCCTTTCTAAGGGAATCAAGGGTTGCAGCTTTTTGCAGTTCTCACATCCTTTAAAGTTGCCCGAGTGGTACAAAAAAAGCTGGACAAAAAAGCTGGATTCAAAGAAAGCCACGGAGCAACAACACAGGCCATCACCCCTCACACAGAGCAGGGAGAACTACCTGGCAAGAGAAGTGTCCTTTATCTCGAGAGTTAGGGCAGTGTTTACCAGCTCATTGAGGTAACCTGTGCCCTCAGTGGAGAGACTAGTCAAGGAAAAGTCCAGGCTTCTTGCGAGAAGATCCTGTAGATACTTGGCTGAAAAATAAATAGAAGCCAAATTAGTCACTTTTCCAGCACTGTTGTTCTGAGCCCTAGAGGGCACCCTCTGAAGCTAGAGGTSAAGAAGACTTGAAAGTGCCAAACTTCTGTCACGTTCCTGGTTGGAACACACATTACGAGCACGCACTCCACATAATAACGAAGCTATTATGAAAAAAAAAGGAAAGAAACAAAGTTATTATGTGTTATTATAAGCTAAGCTGTAGCTATTTGAGATTCCTGSAGTACTTTCCTGAACAGGAGCACCAGCTCAAATCCCTAAATCAACAGCCAGGCTGCTCAGCTGCCTATCCAGCCAATACTTCAGTGCYATCCAGCCCAGCAAGGAGATCTCAAAATAAACTCTCTAACGTGGATGGGAGTGAGCGCTGCAGCCTGGCGCTCACCTTCCTCCTCGTACTCTGCTGCCATCTGGTTCATGTCCTCTATGAGCAGCGTGACGTCCCTGTCCCGGGCCGCGTTGTTCTCGGCGAGCTCGTACAGGATGTCAACGGTCTGCRCGTTCACTTCATACTGAGGAACGGGCTCATCCCCGAAGATCGTCTTTAGCCATGAGGTAACCTGCCAGAAAAGGCRTGGGGGGAGACAGCAAACAGTGACTGAAGGAACAAAAAGTACCTGACAACGTAAAAAGTCACTTAAGCAGCTGGTATAAAGAGCATTACAGAAGATAAAATGGCCACAGCACTGGACACCCCGCATCCCGTCACAGGAGCGGGGGAGCCGCATTACCCGCTGGAGCTTCGCTTCCATGGCGCCCTCCATCGCGTCGAGTTTCCCGCCTCCTCCCCTGCCCCCCCCCCCCCCCCCGGCCGCGGTGCCTCCTGGGAGTTGTAGTCACGCCGCGAGGGGCGGGGCCGGCGCGGGGGGCGGGGCCGCGCCAGGGGCCGTTTCAAGGACGCCGCTTTTTTTTTCTTTTTTGAAGCAACTTTTCCTCTTTTCCTGTACTTTTTCCGGAGCTGGGGGGSGCGGGAGGAAGGCCTTTAGAAGGAGAGTTGCGGGAAGCGCTTCCAGGTCGCGGCCGCTCCCGCCCCGCCCGCCTCCGTGCGGAGGGGGGCGGGGCGTCGCCGCCAAAAGGGGCGGTGCGCGCGGCGGCCATTTTGTGGAGCGAGCGCGGGGCCGGCAGCCGCGTCGCGTCTCGTCCTGTCCGCAGCCGCCGCCACCCGCCGCGATGCTCTCCGCCCGCGTGGCCGCCGCCCTCGCCCGCTCCCTGCCGCGGC
>NW_020454094.1:2631747-2659849 GCF_003342845.1 Nothoprocta perdicaria
AGGGGCGGCCGGAGCCGAGCCCGTGTCCCCGCTGAAGGTGAACGGCGAGGCCTTCCCTGCCGGGCCGGCAAATGTCACCTGCGGGACAGCGCTCCAGGAGCCGCCGTGCTGCTCGGGCCTTAGCCGCCCAGGACACGATTTTTTTCCTTATTACTCATATTTTAGCTACTCTCAAATATTTWTTTTCCTAAGAGAAGCCAGAAAAAAATAGCTTTAAAGAACTAAAACTTGTTTTTCTTCCCCTTGCAGAGCTCCTGAGGGAGGCACTGCTGTCTTTGTGCCTCAGGCTCTTTGCTAACGGGTGGGATTGAAGGAGGTGCCGCTGTGGGAGCTGCCGCAGCGCTGCAGTGGTGACACTGGTGCAGCGTGGAGGCCATGCGAAAAAATGCSCTGAATAATTTTAAAACAATCTCCCTTTTTATGGCATCTACCTTTACTGATGTTACACCTGATTCCAGAGGTGCACCTTGGTGTAATGGAACTCTGTACAGCTCAACTGCGACACATTAAACACATAATTTATGTTAAAAATTTTTGGGTTTACTTTTTTTTCCCTGCAATTATGACTTAAAAGTGTGGGGTTTTTTTATGAATCAAAGATGCTTCATTCTTACTGAAACAAATGTTGTTGTCAGATTTCCAGAAACACACTGGGTGCAGCATTTGTTGCTACAAGGAACATACATGGCACCAAAACATGTTTTCAGAAAACTGGTGAGTCAAAAATAAGTRTCATGTAAGAGTACTGTTTAAGAACTTGCTCTCTCAAATTTGTTAATTTAGGCAGTTAATAGCAAATCAGAATATTAACTTGGAACACAAGGTGTACACCTTATTTGACAAAAACCTTAACGGACAGTGATTGATAGTGATCTGTTTGTTACACAGTCCTATATATGAGCCCTTGCTTTGCAGTGTAGTAACTGTTCAGAATGTGCCCAAGTAAGGGAAGTGGTCACATGTTAAACCTGACTTATTGCAGTTATCTGCTTCACAGGGTTTCTTTTCTGTCATTAGCTCCTGTGGAGTTATCTTTAAAAGCCTAAAATTCCAGTTTTGTATCTGCTTTTTTAATAACAGAGGCRAGTGTATGACTTTCCCAAATGTTCTTGGGTTTAACCTTGTGTCCTTGAATAGAACTTGTGCTGTTGGCATCTTGGTGTTTAGGGAATACATCAGCACCAMATAACTGTTTTTGGTAATTGTTAATGTATAGTTCTAGAAGGAGTTTAGGTCACTAAAGACATWACTGGGRAATGGGAATTTCATTTTTCCTTGGTTAATGTGCCCTAACTGAGAGTATTGGATCTCGAATAAAAATGAATTGGAAATATATTTTGATGCCCACAATATGTGTGCTTTGCTTCCAGAGCTAGCAGTTTTCTGATCTAGGTCTATTTTATTTAGCCTAATATCTTTTCTGGTGGACAGGTTGTAGGATATATTGAAGGACATAGATGTCTTTTTTTAGTCATTAATAGTGGCTCCTTATGATGAGATTAAACTGATTGTAAACATGAAAATTGTCACTTGTTTATCATGTCTAAGGAAGAGTGCTTGGTTGTTCTTGTGGTACCTTAAGCAGCTCAAGATGAGCCTGCTGATTTTCTGCTGCACCTTAACACGCYGGATCTGGTTGAAACATCTATTTCCAGGCACCGCTGAGGTATCCTCTATTCTTGAGGAACGCATTTTGGGAGCTGACACCTCTGCAGAGCTTGAGGAAACTGGCCGCGTGCTCTCGATTGGTGATGGGATTGCCCGTGTCTATGGCCTGAGAAATGTCCAAGCGGAAGAAATGGTTGAATTCTCTTCTGGACTGAAGGTAATTTTTCACTAAATTTCATGTTTAGCTTGGAAATATGACATATCTAATATATRATGTATAGTATGATGACTTTTCTAAGAAGAATCTGGGATGTTGCTTGGAATTAGTCACATGGGGCTTTATTGGTTTGTTACAGCTTAAATGGACTGTACTAGTTGAAATAATGCTGAGAAAAAGAAAAGATTTTTATTTCTAATAGGTTCTTTTCAATATCAGTATCTGGATTTTGGCCAATATTGGAGCTTATTTGCCTTTACCTAGGAAGTATTAGGAGTTAATCTGCTGTAGTGTTTTCYTTTCTTTAGTTTCAGGCTGACTTTTCTGTTTACTGGTTAAAAAATGGCCTCTAAGCTGCAGTACGGTGTACGGTTTGCTGACTTTCTACAGTCTTAAGAACAGACCGGAATTAAAAGGGCCTAAACTGCACTCCAGAAGTCAGACATTTTTTCCTCCAGCACTTTTAATGAGCTAACTTGCTTCTTTAATTATTGAAGCAGGTAACAATCCAGATCTTTTGTCCAAGTCTTCTTTGAACCCATTTGTCTCTTCTGTTTAGGGCTAGAAGTGATTTCATGCTAGACTGCTGCAAACAAAATAAATTGAAGAGCTAGGTTTTTTTCATTGCTATAGGAAAGAGTATATGCATTGGATGTAAAAGCAAAGTATAGAATATTGTATTGTTAAAAGTAAGATTGAGGCAGGCTCTATAGAATAATCACATTGATGCTACACTAGCAAAATTTCACTGGAAATGTTGATGTGGGTCTTCTCAGGATGGTGTGATCTCTATCCTAGGGCATGTCCTTGAACTTGGAGCCCGACAATGTCGGTGTTGTCGTGTTTGGTAATGACAGACTGATCAAGGAGGGAGATGTTGTGAAGAGGACTGGTGCCATTGTGGATGTTCCAGTTGGGGAAGAGCTGCTGGGCCGCGTTGTAGATGCCCTGGGCAATCCYATTGATGGGAAGGTAACTATAACTAAGTGTTTATTGCCTCTGTGTGCCGTGTGGTCCATATGGATGTGATGTGGACTGCAGCAGTTTCTCTTTTCCTTTATTTAAGGGTCCTATTACTTCTAAGACACGTAGAAGAGTTGGCTTAAAGGCCCCTGGGATCATTCCCAGGATTTCCGTGCGTGAGCCTATGCAGACTGGTATTAAAGCTGTGGACAGCTTGGTGCCAATTGGCCGTGGCCAGCGTGAGCTGATCATTGGTGACAGGCAGACCGGGTAAGATTTCTAAGCTGAAATTGTTTCCATTTATAGAAACTGAAATACAGCATGTTGAGTATACAAAGGTAAAACACAAAGCTGGGTAGAGGTTAGAACCATAGGCACCTTAATTTAGTAATCCCTATTTGTGTTGCACAGGAAAACCTCAATTGCAATTGACACAATAATCAACCAGAAACGATTTAATGATGGGACTGATGAGAAGAAGAAGCTGTACTGTATCTATGTTGCAATTGGGCAGAAGAGATCTACTGTGGCTCAGCTGGTGAAGCGGCTCACTGATGCAGGTACAGGCTTGGAGCAGATTGATCGTGGTGGGAGCTCATGATTCCTCTCTAGTGGAACAGTTTTTCTGAGAGCTTCCTCTTAACTGCAGCCAGCCTTGTCTGACTGCTGTGACTGATAAGCACTTATGTTTGAAACAAACACCCAACACATACTTTGTAAATGGCAGTTGCAAGTTTGGTGGAGAGAGACTTCGCTTGCCCTGTGTAAGGGACTAAGTGATGACATTTTTCATAAATGCAGCCTTGGTCAACAAGATGACCATATGTAACAACATCCTGCAAGGTATAGGTGTTTTACCTCTTGGCTGCTGGTCAAGTAGAGCCATACCCAGCAAGAGAAATATGTTTTGGTGATGCAAACTTTTTTTTGAACTGTGAATCACAAGATTCTTAAGGTAGCTCGTTGAAGACTTCCAGGCCTCTGACTTTTAGAACCTAAGTGTCTTTAGTCAAAGTCTAATTTTCAATGGGAAAGAAGTCTTAAGTGATAACTTCCATAGTTTTATTTTTAAAAATGCTACATGTGACATACCAACATAGCATAACATTCTCTGCAACTGTGTAGTCATGCTGGGTGCTCTCAGTTCAGATGTCTGCCTTGTAACTAGTGCTTCCCTTGTGGGTTGAGTTTGTTATTGACATGAAATGCTTATGAGTCTCCAATTCTTTGCAGATGCCATGAAGTACACTATTGTGGTTTCTGCCACAGCATCTGATGCGGCACCCCTTCAGTATCTGGCTCCCTACTCGGGCTGCTCCATGGGGGAATACTTCAGAGACAATGGAAAACATGCTCTTATCATCTATGATGACTTATCCAAACAGGTCAGGACACGTTGCTTGCAGTGTTGGTGTCTGTAGCTGCAAGATCAGCTCACGTGAGGATAGAGAAGTTTTCAAGCCAAGTATCCAAGTCTGAGAGTTGCCTTTATTCCGTGCAGGCCGTTGCCTATCGCCAGATGTCTCTGCTGCTGCGTCGCCCGCCTGGCCGCGAGGCCTACCCGGGCGATGTCTTCTACTTGCACTCTCGCCTGCTGGAGAGAGCAGCCAAGATGAACGACTCCTTCGGAGGTGGCTCTCTCACTGCCTTGCCTGTCATTGAAACTCAGGCTGGTGATGTGTCTGCTTACATTCCAACTAATGTCATCTCCATCACTGATGGACAGGTAGGACTTGCTCTACATATGTTAGTGCTTCTGTGCAACTTGGAGATAAGTCTCAAGTTTTCTGGTTTCTGACCATGATGATAAACTTCTCCAGATCTTCTTGGAAACTGAGCTGTTCTACAAAGGTATCCGTCCAGCCATCAACGTTGGTCTGTCTGTATCCCGTGTCGGCTCTGCTGCTCAGACCAGGGCTATGAAACAGGTGAGCATGAAACTGCTACTCATCTATAATGATGTGATTTCCCTAATCTACTCTTTGATCCTTCGGATCTTTTTAATAAGCCTGGAAAGTGTTCTAAATGACTGCTGTCAAGTGGAAAGCATCCAGTGCCAACGGAAGGATTTGAAGTGTGAACTGTAGCGTATGCTGCAAGGTGAAACAGACTGGGATTTTTTTTAGTAATATGGTAATAACAATCAATTCAGGATTCATAAAATCACATAATATGTTCAAGATTCACTTGATTGATAGGCAAAGCAAAACTGATTTGTGATAGCTGCTAGCTGAAAACAACCTGCCAACTATTAGTCTTGTTTCCAAAGTGGTCCAACCCACTAACTTGTCTTGTAGGTGGCGGGTACCATGAAGCTGGAGTTGGCTCAGTATCGTGAAGTAGCTGCCTTTGCCCAGTTTGGTTCTGACCTGGATGCTGCCACACAACAGCTGCTGAATCGTGGCGTGCGCCTGACGGAGCTCCTGAAGCAGGGGCAGTATGGTGAGTGTCTTGAATGTGATGAGTCTGTGCCTTATACAGGCTCCATGTGCTGATCAGATGGATTCTGTGGCTGTGTTAAGAACAGAGTTCAATGGACATGCTAAATGTCAGCCTGTTTGCACCATATCTTGTATATATGCAGTCAGTCTTCAAAGAAAAAATGTGTATCTTGATGTAAAATGTGCCAATGGTATCAACACTTTTTTAATGCAGTTCCCATGGCTATTGAGGAGCAAGTAGCAGTCATCTATGCTGGTGTAAGAGGTCACTTGGACAAGCTGGAGCCCAGCAAAATCACTAAATTTGAGAGTGCTTTCCTAGCCCATGTTCTGAGCCAGCACCAGGCTCTTCTCTCTACTATCAGGTATGTTGATTTGTTACCTTACTGATTCTGAGGGTACTGACCTAACTGAAAGCTAAATACTGGTCACTGGACTATTAAGTTAGTGTATCCTTAAACATCAGCCTCTGTGCATGTCTCTAGAACTCCAGAAGTGAAATTTAATAAGTAGTGTGGGTTAAGTACTGCTTGCTGCTGCCCTTGCCACTAAATTGGGTGCTGGAGACACATAGGCTGTGGAGTGTGTACAGTCCTGTCCTGTCAGATGGTTTTAGCTTGTTTTCCCCTGAATTGGATTGTGTTCTTTTTCTCTGTGACTAGAATTGTTGCCCTCTGTTGAATACAAAGTTTGGATATTTTCAAAGTATTTGTTGGCAAACATTTAGTTCCTGTACAACCCTAACTCTGGGGAGAAGGGAGTTTTAATATGAGCTTCTAGTAGTAAAGCTTCATACATGAAGCAGAAGGGTATTAACTCACTTGTTGATTTCATTAAAAATGGAAGCTCATAAAGTTTTCTTGCCTTCCTGAGAGATGGTTTTATAACTAAATTGTTTCAACAGGACTGAAGGGAAGATCTCTGACCAGACAGAAGCCAAGTTGAAGGAAATAGTCACAAATTTCCTGTCTACTTTTGAGGCATAAACTATTTAATGGTTCATGCAGACGGGGCTGTTGTGATCCCGTGCTCCAGCTCCATCACGGAACTAAAAGTATGTGCGACTTGAATGTACAGATCTGAGAATAAACGTTTCCACATTAAAAAGGCTTTGTTATTCTGACTCTTTATTGTCTTTCTGGTTTGCTCCTCTAGTGGTATGTGCTTAAGGGAACAAGGAATTGATTTGGGCACAGGATTGCTAAAAGAACTTGAAAATCAGGACATGTTTACTGCCCAGTGGATGAAACAAGGACTTGCTGTAAAAGTAGCAGGCTTTTTTTTTCAGATGTGGAGCTTMGTGTTCTTTATAGTCTAGGCTCCACAAGCCTGATAGTCTTAACAGGTCTTCAAAGTTGCCCTGTAATTCATTTTCTTGATGCCTTGAGTTTCCTGAAGTTGTGTGTCAAAGGAAGCTCATCAGGAGTGTGCCTGGCAGAAATTAGATTGCTTCTGAGGTTGTCTCCTGCTGCAAAGTAAGGCACCTTAGCCTTACTTTGCTTAGCAAGCTTATATATTTCTTAAAAAAACATACAGCTGGAATACRGCATCTAGAAGCTGCAACAGGGAGAATGGGGCTGAAGCCCTGGCCAGCTGAATGTAACCTGTTACTATAAGCCAGTCCTGAAACAGTATTACTGTACTTTGAGAAGAGATTTTTTCAGAACTATCTGTCCTGGTATTTTTAGAGAGCTGCACATTTAGGTGTGTCAGTAAGTGCTACAGATTTAAAAAAAATAATTCTGCGGTGTGCTCTAGTCCTGTCAGTAAACTCCCCCTGCCAAGCCACTCGGGAGTCTGATGCCTGAGAGGTCTGTTCTGTGCCTGAGTTACTGCAYGCTACACTTGGCCTTATGGTATTGGAGCAGGTATCAGGGCGTGTGTGGGAAGGAAAGTTCAGTTCTGCCCTTAAACTGTAGCTCTGTCTCGGCTCCACCTGGRAACTGAGTCCTTGCCAGTTAATTTAGGTGGTCATCCCACTTCTTGTGGTATATTTGCACTTGATCCTGTGTGCTAGAGCCCTGCCCTTCATCCTAGGGGAACATCTACTTGCCTCAATGTAATGGTGTTCTCTGCAGTTGCTTCTTTCCACTTAAGCAGCTGAAAAATCCCACTTAATCCTCAGCATTCTTGCTCGGGTCCTGCTCAGTGTCGCTGTTAGGCAGTATGGGGCATTAAGCATAGGGTCTGCTGCGAGATCTGATTTAAGTGAAAGTGCCATCAACACGGCCATTGCTATGCATGGAGCAACCCGCTTGCCTGTTCTGTTTGACTCATTTGGGATCCTTTTGCCCTTGTAGGAAAGGGGAAAAGAAAATTGAAGTGCAAATCCTGCTCTGCTATGGGCAACATCTATGTACGTAGCACAGACACATGAAGGTGAAGGGTTAATAGTGCTGTGTTYCTTGAGGAAGGACCACAATGCTGTGGTTGAGCCTTTTTGCTTAGACTGCCCCAAGTCACTTACGTAGCCTGAGCACAGTCTGTGCTAGGAAAGTGATTCTTAAATGTAATAGGGAGGTTGAAGGTGGCAGTGGCTGACAAGGCAGTAGTGCCCTGTCAGGCAGTGCTTTTGGACCATCTCCTGTGCTAACACTCACTCTGTGACTAATGCTGTATGTTCAATGTGAAGAGCGCAGACTTGACATTGGGACTATACCTTTATAAAAGCTTGTTATCCTCTCTGCTCGTTTTGCTCAGTGCCTGAACCTAAACAGCTTGTTGAYTGTGCAGTGGGGTCAGGTGTTAGGTCTGTCCTGCAGGTGGGAGCGGCGGGTCGAAGGCCGGTCGGGGAGGCCTTGGCTGTGCTGCTGGACGCGCTGGCCGCAGGGGGGTGCTGGGCGGCAGGGAAAGCAGCCCTCGGGGACGGTGACGCTTTTGCTTCTGGCAGCCGCTGSGGGGCTTGGTGTCCCCTTTCGCTGGCTCTAGGGCCAAGTAAATGGCCTTGAAAGCGGGTAGCAATGGAGATGACAGCAGCAGCGATCCTTCTTGTGAGCTGAGATCAGGTCTAGCGAGGAGAAACAGCAAGAGAGAAGCAGCAAGCTCGTGCAGAGCTTCCACACCTGCAACCTCGTGGAGCCCTAGCCCCAAACACTAACAGTTCTGAGCAAGAAAGTGACAGCAGAAAAAAAGTCTTTAAAAAAGTTCCAGGGGGACTGTGCATCCCTGGCAAAGCATGAAAGCTGAGCACAGCCCTGCTGTGCTGCTGAGAGCAGGGCAGCACCTCTCGAGCRCTCCCGCTGTGGGGGCCCTTGCACGGCTGCAGCCGCCCACACTGCGTTACAGCCGATGCGCTTTTCGGTGAGATCTCGGCGCGGGGCGGCCCGTCCCGTCCCGTCCAGTCCCGTCCGGCCAGGCGCCTCCCCGCGCCGCGGCCCCGGGCGGCCGTTGCGGCCGTTGGCGCCGTTGGGGCGGGGCGCGCGGCGGCGGCGGCAGCAGCATGAGGGAGTCGCGCTTCAGGGAGCACTTCTGGGTGAGTGGGGCGGCGGGAGCCCCCCGGCCCCCGCGCGCGGAGGCGCCGCCAGGAGCGCGGGGCGAGGGGGAGACGTTACCTCTTTGGGGCTGCAGCGGGTGTTTCGGGGCGCTGGAGCTGCTCCCGTTCGGCCCCTTCTCCTGCAGAAAYGCTCCACGGGCGCTGGAGCTGCTCCGGTCCTTAGGCAAAGCCGTGGACGCGGCGGTGGATTTGGGGGTCCAAACGTCCCCTGTGCTTCTGCATGACAAAATACAGCCGTGCCGGTGGCAGGCACGGGCCGAAGGGAGAGCTCCTGGAAAAGGCAGAATCTACCCSAAGTTGTCTATAGGGGAGTTGCAAGGGGCAGCGCATCAGCCGCAGGTGCATGAGGGAACAGGAGGACAGAAACCGCCGAGTTTTACYGAGGTTTTTTACACCTTCAGCGTGCTGCCTGTTCTGTGAGAGAGTGCAGACTTCCCCCTGCATTTTTTTTTTTTCCATTTTATTCATTACACCTACACCAAAAAGGGAAGAGGAAGGAAAACTCCACTGTTCTGAGCTGAATAACTTTGCAGCGGCCGCGACAGCTCCATGGGAAAGGGGGGATCCGGGAGGGCCCCACAGCGAGCGCTTCAGTGGGGRCTGTGGGCTGCAGGCGCAGGGAGAGGATTTCAGCCTTGCTGTGGATGGCACAAGGTCCAAACCTAACCCCGGAGACCCACAGGCTGAGGTGTTTTCAGCGCTGTGACTTGAGGCATTGAAACCCTGAGTTGAGAATCGCAAGTGCCCCGTGTCTTCATGGGGACAAGCGTTGACCTTTGCTGCACGGTGATAAACATCTGAGTATTTCCCTCATACTGTTGGTCAAAYGGACCAACTGGCCTTGGTGCCACCGTAACTGTGGAGCGCAGGCTGTGGTTTCATGTTCTGGGGACATGAAAAGTGAGAGCAGCCCCATGACCCTGGACGGTTTTGAGTCCTTCGTTGTGCATTTGAGTCCTTTGTTGTGCAGCCTCCGCTACAGCAGGGCTGAGCTGTCCGCCTCGGGGGCAGAGTTGGCACGAAAACCTTCCCGTTTCACTGGTGATTTTCCTGCACTGGAGGCTGTTTCCAGAGCTGGTTCATCACACGGCCTCACTTTGAGAGCTCGGCTGCTGGGTAGGAATTACTTGAAAACCGTGTGCTCTTGCTGCAATAACCTCTTGCTTCGCCAGTTGGGCTTCCACATAGCCGCACAGCTGGCCTGGAGCGAAGAGATCCTGCGCTTTGGCCCCAGCTCCAGCATCCAGAAGACGCCCCAAGCTGTAGGTGTGGGGGATATGGCAGCGTGGGGGGAGCGGTGCCGTAGCTTGACTGACGCTGCCCCTTACAAACCATGTGTTAACTGAGCTCTTTTGCAGAAAGCTTGACAGCTATAACAAAAATAAAAATATGCCTCAGCTCTTGCTTGTTTCCTCCTGCCCAGCCTGCAGCAATTGCTGTGAGTTGAGCAAGCAGGGTTTTTTTTCCCCCTGTTTGCTTTTACAATCTCTTTCATTATATAGCGTCTCCCATCCATTAGTTCCTTTTCTGGATATCTGGTTTTCCCCARGCCTGTTCTTGCAGGGCATTTCAGGTAAATCACTGGCAAGTCTTTGGTCAGAACACAGCGGTCGTTGCAGGTACCTGTAAAACTAGTGGGGAAATAGAGATGATGGTCAGGCTAAAATGGACTTTAAGTCCAATCTGCTGGCTTAAAAATCACATCCTGGAGAGCTGGTTCTTTGTCATTGTACTTAGAATAATTTGCTCCCTGCAGATGGTGTGTAGAAAGAATGAGCAAATGATTTTGAAGGCTGAGACCTGCTAACTTTCACTGAGGCTGGTCAGATTAAATGACTCTTTAAGACGAGATTTACATGTTGAGTCTTTTAGGCACTTGCCAATACCTACTTTTCATATCAAGGAAAAGTAATCCTAGTAAAACAGTCCATGACTCAGGCAAGTTGTCTGGAATAAACGATGCTTTTATTTATTTCATTCTCTAACAAAGTACACGGCAGAGTTTCTGCAAGACGCTTATCCTCCCAGTGTGTAGCAGTGTCTTGCTTTTCTTTCCTCAAAATTGGAAGTGCAKCAGGAAAGAAGTGGTTTGCTGCAAACTGCAGAGCGAGGGGAATGCAGAGTCTGCAAAGGAAGCGGCGATTCCTCGCTGCAGGCCCCGGTACCGCTCACTGTACCTGGTGTTTTGCAAGGGGGAAGGTGCAGCRAGTGGCCTGGGCAGCCTCTTATTTGCACACCAGGAAATTCAGCCTGGGACACTGGGTGCCACCACCAGGTAAATGAACCCAGGGCTCTGGAGGGGAAGGTCCTTCACATTGCAACAGTGACCTGGCCTTTATTTTCTCTTCATTGCCGGTTTCTTTCTCTAGCTGTGCAGCACCCGGGGGGCCTCATAAATTCTTTCTCAGCAGCTCTGATTCCTCCTCAGCCCTGGCGTTGGACAAGAGGAGAGCTCGGCCAGGAGCTGCGAGCCCAGACCCCAGGTTCCCCTGCTCGCTCACTCACAGCGTGACGGTGGCTCTGCCATTTCACTTCCCTYTGCTCCCCCGGTCTGTCTCTGCAATGCAACTGGCTTTGTGCTGTAGAGTTTGTCACTAGTGCTATTAAATCCTCAGCTTGAAAGCAAGGAGGTGGGGTTTATAATTGCCTAAAATAATGRAGGCATAAAATAATTGCCTGTTTTGATGGCCTGACATTCTCTATTCACACACATATTTGGGACTTGCAAGATGCACATTTATGGGCAGAGGATAGGACAGTTCTTACAAGTTTGAATGGGAAAATTGATCATTGAGATGCTGTTTTTCATAGGGTGCAGTTCTAAGGTGGCTGGATATGCCAAGAGTCCTGTTGCTCCCTCTCAGCTGTTCTTGGCTGGTGTGTTGTACCCACGTGGTTATGTGAAGCTGCAGCTTCTTGCTGTGGAGCCAAGTGGCTTTGGTTTGTCAAGCCCTTGAATTCAGGCATGTGCCTGGGTGTGCTGTTCATCTGTGGGAGAAGATGCACAACTAGGTTCCCTGCTTCCCCCCCAGCAAATTTGGCTRCCTTCGCAGGGCAGTCAGTGCTGCTCTAGGGTGGGCATTGCCTTGTGCATGGTGTAGGGTGGTGATCCAAGATCCTACATGCATCCCTAGGGACCACGTGCATTTTTATGGCACCTGTGCTGAACAAGAGCAAAAAGTAGCTTCAACCTGCAGTGAACTTTGTCTTTCCGTTGTTTGGGGCTTTGCTATCTTTTTATTTATTTACTTATTACCTCTTGTGGAAAAGAGATACCTCAAAAAGTGTTGGGGCTACTTTTTTTGCCCCGCAGAAATTGGTGTAAAAATGTTCTTTTCTGGTCTGAATAACCTCTGCAGGACCTTGAGAAGCTTCAGGACTTGAGCACTTGCGAGCTAAAATAGCACAGCCATTTATCTCTGCACAGCACCTCTGATCACTAAAATAGACACCCTCTATTGCTGTGTTTTTCTAAGCACATAAGGCTAAGAAGGGACACRAAAACCTCTGCATAAGCAAACATATTTCAGGTCCAAGCCTGTGCTTGGACTCGGTGAGCAGCACAGTGCCCCTTGCTGACTGCTGCGGCTCGCTGGCCCCACTGCTGCGAGCTCAGGTTTTACTTGTGAGTGCAGGCTGAAGGGCTGAGGATCCAGAGTGTGAGAGCACACAGCATGGYGAATGAATGCCAGGACCAAACGCTAAACTGCAGCACTCACCGAATCTCTCTGTGCCCAAACGCTCTTCTTTTTGGGAGATGAGGATCACGCAAGGTCACACCAGGACTTCGGATGTCGTATTACAGCATTTTAGCCCCTCTTGCTAAAAACACAAGCTAAATCCCAGCAGGTAATTTTATGCCAATCAGAATTTTCCAGCTTGAGAACAGAAAWGGCACATTCCCGCATGGGTGAATTTGAATCCCTCTTTACTTTTTTATTCCATGAAACTTATTCCAAATTATTCCATCCTGCCCGAGTTATTCATTAACAGAGAAATTCTTTCTCGCATAGGGACTCTGCAGGAGTATGTAAGGCTGGAACGGAGCAAACCAGGGCAGCAGGAAACCTCTGCTGCTCTTGGCAAGCGCTGCTGTGCCCAGCGGAGCCCTGGAACGCTTTTGAGAAGCTTCAAATGGGAGTTTCCATTCCCTGAGGGCTTCACATCCGCTCTGCGCTCTGGAAACATCAGCTGCTGCTTTGTCACCTCACATCATCCCTTTGCRGTTTCCATGGGCACTACCCTAAATAGCATGTCCGTTAATAGCCCCAGCAAGGAGCCGGAGACGTGGTGAGGACCATGATGGTCTCGTGCTGTTTTGGCAGGGGACAGAGGGACAGAGGAAGGGGCCCGAGGAGCAGAGCCGYCCTGGGTGCTGACCTTGCTGCGGCACCGCGGTCGTGCCTCTCCTTTTCTTCATATCCCTCTGCTTTTCCATGCACTGCCTTCCAGCTTGCACGTGCAGCACCCATGCCTTCCCAGGCACTCCTGGACCCTGCCTTTTCCTTTCTTATTGTTTTGTTCTGTTTTTTAATGAGTTTTGGCTTCCTTACTGCTCTCCCTGCACCACCTAGTTCAGGCCAGCCTGTGAGAGAGGAAGCAGGGGCCCTGCCTGCCAGCGCTGCAGCCCTGTGCTGGCCAGTGTCCCATATCACAGCCGATTCATGCCTGCCCCCATGCCCTCCCTGCTCCCCTCCACCTCGCACATCCAACAARCAGCAGCCTTTCCCGTGAGGGCTCTGCCAGGTCATCGGCACCCGAAGCTGCGTTTGGATGAGTGGCGATGGCCTGATGAGATGTTACTGGGAAGAAGCCTCTTGAAAGCAGAGGAAAATCCTGCTGGCCTGTGCGTCAGGCCTGCTGTGAAACTCATGGGTTCTGCTTCTGCAAAACCTTGTGTCCCGCTCGTGAGAAAAGGAGTTTAAGGGCTGTCTGCCCTGGTTAAGGGACAGGGCACCGTTCTGGAACCAGGTTCTTGTCTTCCCTCCACAACCCTTCAGCACCACCACTGTATGTCTCCCTGGAGACCTACTGGAGATGGGATTCACTTGGTGCTTTTAGGTAGAAACCCCATTTTGGGTAGAAACCGCATCATGTGCACACTCAATCCATGCAATTTAGCAAAGTTTACCAAGTTTTAGCTTGCTGTTCCTCACTTACCATGGATCTGCCGCTGGAAAGGGGTCTCTCAACCTCAAGATGTATCCTTGAGAGCTGTCCCTGCTCAAGCGGAGATCCTGGCCAGGATCCTGTGCAGGAGAGCTCAATGAGCTCTGGGCTGTCCCCCTATTTATGGGGCAACATTTATAGTCATATTTGCAAGTCAGATGACCTTTGGCTGGTGTAGGCTCAATGAGCTYTTGGCTCTCGTGCTGTTATCTGTCTCCTCAGGGTTCAGCTTAATCAGTCGTGGTACCTGTTGTTGATGGTTAGCGTCCGAGTCGGGGAGGAGATCAGGGAGGCCATCCAGACCATCTGCAGCTTGAAAAAGAACTTGAGGCTTTTCTGATGGATTTATTTGGCTCTTTTTGGATCAATATTGCTATTTTATTGGGAAGATCTTGGGATTTGGGATATGGGGATCCCTGATCCCCAGCTGAGGGGTGTGTGCAGATCCTGAGAGCTCATTCCCTGATTATTTCATTGACTGGAGCTCAGTGCCCGGTGCTCCACACACACACAGAGTGCCTGTGGCCAGGCTGAGCCTGACTAAGCAGCATGTATGTAGTTGCTCTCTGCTTCTTTCTTATTTCCTTTAAATGGGGATAGGAAGTCAAGTAAGGGTGTTCTTGAATTTTGCAACAGTCACAAAAATGGATTTCAGCGTAAACGTGCTTCCTTTTTCACAGAGCTGCTTAGCAAAGACGCAGCGCGAGCTGCAGGGCAGCTCTGTGTTTTTGGTAATAAGCTCACTTTGGGTACGTGTGAGCCAGTTCAGTAAACAAAAACTAAAGAAGCTGTTTGGGGATCAGCTGGTGCYGTGGATCCTGCTCCCTAATCCCCTCGTGCCCATCCCTGGCCCAGGCAGAGCGCAGCTTACCTGTGCTCGCCGGGGGGTTCCAGCCCGTCCTGCCTCACCAGATCTCTGCTGCATTTCTTGCTTTCTGACCACCGACTTTCAATTCC
Source organism: Nothoprocta perdicaria (assembly GCF_003342845.1). NCBI lineage: Eukaryota > Metazoa > Chordata > Aves > Tinamiformes > Tinamidae > Nothoprocta > Nothoprocta perdicaria. Next base: position 2,646,596 of record NW_020454094.1, read on the forward strand.
TTGACCTCTTAGAGAAGTCCATAATGATGAAATGTTTGATTTGCTACAGAGACCAGCGGTGCTACTCACGCAGACTTTTGAGAAATCTCTCCCATGGCTTTCTTCACCTTTTCACTGATTATCTGTATACAGTCATCTTGGCTTTAAACCATTTCCTGAATCTCTCAATTTTGCCATTATTCCTCTTTAAGTTTCTTATAACTGTTTGTGGCTTTTGCTTCCTTTCTCTGAACTCCCTATCTGCTTCAGCCTTTGCTTCCTTTCTGCAGCCTGTTTCTGTAGAACATGAGCCAGTCCTTTTTGCAGAAGATGACAGGTAGCAGCTTCTGTTGAGCTCCCTGTATCTGCTTTGGCCTTTTATTTTTTTGGAGAAGGAGAGTTCCTGGTCAGAGCTTCCCTCTTTGTATTATCGTAGCACTTAGGAGTCCTGAGTTTGGCTCAGACCTGTAGGGTGGTAAATCCTGATTAGTTGTAAAACAAAAATCCACTTTTTGTCCTATGGAGCTTATGGCTTCAGACAGCTGATGATGGAGTTAGGAGGAAAGAGTGGGGTGATATCATTACCTATATATATATATGTAGGTAAATATCGCAGGAGTGGGCTTTTGGAAGAGGCAGGATGGAAAGGACAATCCCAGAATCCCAAAATGGTTGAGGTTGGAAGGGACCTCTAAAGCTCACCCAGTGCAGCCCCCTGCTCCAGCAGGGACACCCAGAGCTCGGGGCACCCGGTCCCATCCCGGCGGGTTGGCAGATCTGCAGAGCAGGAGCCTCCGCAGCCTCCCTGGGCAGCCTGGGCCAGGGCTGGGCACCCTCACMCCAAACAAGYTCTTCCTCACGGGCACATGGAGCTGCCTGCGCTGCAACTGGCACCCACTGCCCCTTGGCCTGGCACTGGCCACCACCGAGAAGAGCTTGGCTCCCTCTTCTCTACATTCTCCTCTCAAGTRCTTATACATATTCATCAGATCTCCTCTCAGTCTTCTCTTCTCCAGACTAAACAGGCCCCGCTCGCTTATTCTTTCCTCATAAAATAGATGCTCAAGTCCCTTCATCATCTTTGTTGCTCWRTGAATGCCAGCTTTGGAAGGGACCATGCTAAAGGAGGAGTTTTGGTCTGTCTTGGGACTGACCATATTCTGACTGGGACAGAGCATGTTTCTGGCATGCTGGAGGACTAAGCTAAGCTCTTCTATTTCTGAAAAGGAAGCCATAAAAAGGCCTTGTYCTAAATTGCCATCACTTTTCTTATTCTGGAACTGACTCCTAGCCCAAACCACAAGGTTTATATATTTTTGTACAGCTTATAAGCCAGATGGAAACAGACATTGGCTCTTGGTTGAGCCATTCCTTGTGTAAATCCTCCCAGGATCCTGTAAATCCTKCACAGTCCTTATGTAAATCCTGCAAGTGCAATGGATTGCACTGATAGGGATGTGACTCCTGTTCTTATGTTTTCAGAGCACGGACTTGACAAGCACAGTGGGCTATGACAACATCATTCAACACTTGAACGATGGCAGGAAGAACTGCAAAGAGTTTGAAGACTTTTTGAAGGAAAGGTACTGAGTTWTCTTTGCAAATGGATTTGGTTGAACTTGGGAAGTGAAGCAATTATTTATATTTCTTCTATCCCCATTTTGTTTTCTTTTTTTTTTCTTCTGTTGTGTTTAGCTACTCACTATGTAAAACGTGGTTTTGGGATGATGAGGAACTTGTCTTTTTACACTGTTCTTTCCTTACAAGACCGGTATTGTGGTATGATGTCCTGTGCCCAGCAGACCTCTGCTGTTAAGCAACAGATACTGCTAGTTGCAAAGGCCAGGGCTCAACCAATGCTTGGATTTGAATGATTTGTGATAAAAAGAAAGCAGAATCTGGAGCAGTTGAATATTTTTATGCTGCCAGGCATCCCTACTGAAGGGCTGCAGGCATGGAATGTTGTTCTAATCAYCTCCATACTCAGGGGACATCTCTTGGGAAACTTCTGCCATTCTTGACTTCTGTTGAAAACAAGAGTCGGTTTCCGAAATGTGAGTTGCCTCTAACTTGCCTCTTTCCTCAACAGAGCAATCATAGAAGAAAAATATGGCAAAGAGCTCATTAACCTATCAAAGAAGAAGCCCTGTGGGCAGACGGAGTTGCAGTAAGTTCAGCCACGTGTGTGTTTTGCTTTTATAGGTGTCCTGGGTTGGAGCAATGAAGGAGGAGAATGAAATGCAATAGTGACCAAAAGGTGCTCTGAAATTAGTCTTGTGAGTGAAGAGGGGTTCAGTTAGGTTGGTCTCTGCCAGTAATTGAGCTGGAYTCCACCAAGCTCCTTCAGTTATAGACTAACCTACTTGGACCCTCAAATGAGATGTGGTCTGATGGTTAGGCAGAGAGATGAAGATTGTGAGACCTGGGTTCTGCTCCTGGCCTTTTGTAGCCAAAGTACATTTATTTCCTTGAGACAAACAGTGCAGATCTCCAAAGGCCCTGCATGGCAGCCCTGCACAGGCAGCACTGTGACCACGCTAGGCTCTGACCTGACAAGCTGTAAGCAAAACTTAGCTCTGAAGCACTTGGTGTTGCCAGCTTTCCCTGAATAAGCCCTTAGAAGAAGAGGAGAGCCTAGAGTACCTCACCTCTAAATCTCCCACAAAGAGCTGGAATAAAACCAAGGTGTCCCCAGTCCTCTAGTCCATTTCCCTAATGACCCTTGGCAGCTTCTGTTGCCTCCTTGGCAGCTTCTGCTGCCTCCTTTCTTTCTGTACATCATCTGCATTCAGTTTGATATCCTCTGATTATTTGCTTTTAATTTTATTTTGGATTTTTATATGTTTCTGGAATTTTCATCACAGTATGTTGACAGGGAGAAAATTTCCCTGCATTTCCAACCATATGACAATCAAACATACAGAAAAAAAATGTCTGTATGTCCAAGAGGTACTTATGGGAGGCTKCTTGGAACATTTGTCTTGAAACTCAGAACATGCATTAATATTCAATGTTTGGAAAAAAAGGTAAAGAGTAGATATCTAAGCAATTGAGCTGTGTGGTACCCACTTAGAGGGGAAGAACTAACATATGAAAGTGGTAAATAAACGTGCTTTAGGCTGCTTTAATCAGTATCCAGTTAGGAATTCGCTCACCAGTTTAGGAGATGTGTTTGCTTTTGCTGTTACTGCTGGTGAAGCCTGTGGTGGCGTGGACAGTGCTTTCCTGCTCTTCTAATAGTCTCTCTGTTTTTCAGCACCCTGAAGAGATCTCTTGATGTTTTTAAGCAACGTAAGTAGCTTCTTCATGTTTGTCAAGATACTTGGCAGCACTGAAGCCAACAGCCAGCTCTTTGGGAAGCAAGTACTGGAGAAGTCTCCCAAGCTGTATGATACTTGGGTCAGTCATAGGCTGTAAATGCAGACTGTAAGGCAAAGGGTTCCAGGCAGAAGTGGGAGAAGGAAGGCTCCCCTGTGGGGTCGCCCTCCTGGGCTCTTTTGGGGTTTTGAGGCTGGCTGGAGCTCAGAAGTTGTGTTTAGATTGTATTTCAGAAGTTGAACATCAGAAGCTTAGCTGCAGTTTCTCTCTCCCTGGCACTTACTGGCTTCTTTAGCCAGATACTCAGTAATCAGAGCATCTGAAGGATGGTGCCTTGGCCATGTTACACAGTCCATTCATTTCCATGGGTTCATGAGGTCTTCTGCTGAAGGACAGTAAGTGGAAGGACAAGCAGCTCATCTCAAAGGGAAAATGCATCCCTTTGCTTCCAGCAGTTTTACTGCCTACCTGCAGTGCTCTAGGTAGATCTGCAAACCCTGCCAAGACTCCATGGTTGCAGCCCGTCTCCCTCCTGCTCCTCTGCCCAAGCTTGTCTTTTGAGCAGAAATTGGGGTCCTGTGAGCTCTTCCTGCCTCTAGAAAAGCTCTTTCTGAAGCATCTCCAGCTGGGCACTCAAATGTGAGGGGTGCCCATCTCCCAGCTCCTGTTCTGGCTGTGGGCAGCCAGATGGCCTGCCTGCGTAAAGGCACACGTGCTGGCGTCAAATTAGCAGTGGAAATAAGTAAGCAGGTGGCCACAGGAGGGCACAGAGGGCCAGTGCTCTGCTCAACCCCAGCCAGATTTGTCTGCTGCCTCGCACCTTGGCTCGTGGCCGTAGCGCTCCGGCCTTGCAGCAGCTGCTCCGTTAATACCCTTAATGTGTTATACCATATATATAACATGTATATTATACAGTAATAACCATATAATACCACCTTACCTTTGGGACTGAGAGCTAGCAGTGCAGAAAGGGCTCATGCTGCAGCGCATGCTGCAGTTTGGGTTAGCTCTGTATGAGCTTCATGAGCTGCAAGCGGGCAACTGTTTTGTGGTTTTGGCCGCTCTCCTTCAGCAGGGTCAGCTCAGCACAGCGGTGATGAGCCTGAAGCTTTAGCATCAGATTTGCAGTACCCAGGTTGTTTCTCTGCTAGCTGAGGGCAATGCCTATTCCAGACAAGTGCTTTAGTGCTTGTGCTGTGTTGAAACACGCCTGAATTAATCTGGATGAGGGAGAAAGGTGAGTGTGCTCTTTTGAATAACTTGTTTTGAATATGAATTTTATTAAACTGAAGTGCAGGCCCTGGCATAACTGATCCTGAATAACTCTTTACATAGAGAGGCTCTGTTTGGAAGGTGTTTTAGAAGTGCCACAGTTTTTATATTTCTGCAAGTGAATGTTTGAGGTGAGGCCTGTGGTGATAAGGGACCCCGAATGGAAGGGGTCTCCTGGGTCACGTTGATGTCAGTTAAAGCATTTAAATATCACAGTCTTCTTAGGCTGATACTTGATTTATCTTTTTTGTTACAGAGATAGACAATGTGGGACAAAGTCACATCCAGCTGGCACAAACCTTTCGGGAGGAAGCAAAGAAAATGGAGGACTTCAGGGAAAAGCAAAAACTGCATCGGAAAAAGGTCGAGAGCTGAGGGAGAGGCAGGAGCCAGTACCTTGGCCGCAAGGGGCACCTTGCAGGAATGCTGAGCTCCTGCCCTGGCCGGCTTTGCTGCAGTGCCCCAGCCCCCTCTCTGCTGTCAAGGGCTTGTGGCTTCTGGGAAGTCCAGGGTTCGTTCCTGAATGTTGCAACTGCGCTGGTGGACTGTGCAGCAACCTCTGACTTCCTCCTGCTCAGGGCTGCGTGCTGTCATTTTGCTGGGGCCAGGGATAGCTCGTGGGAGCTTAGCTCCAGGGACTCCAGGCCCAACCAAGGAGGTTTTTCAGGTGTAGGTGCCCAGCTCAGGACAGCTGGGGACATGTCAGGAGCATTGGCTGTGTCTCCCTGCTCTTCTACCAGAACCACAGATGGTGCCGGCCCATCGAGTCTCACGCTGTCACTGTGAATTCAGTTCCCATCTCCTGCATCCCTGCAGTGGGTTGGTAGCTCAGGGATTTGCACAATGTTTTAGGACATTCTCTGCCCCCAGAAAGCACTTTCCTTAGTAGAATGTAGTGCTGTGGTGCCTTCCCTCTCATGAACCTTGTGCCTGCTCCCTGTGGTATGACACCGAGAGCCCCCACACACCTGGGGCTTGTGTGTCAGGAGAGGGCTGAGAAGCTGTGAGCGTGGTGGAGGCTTCCATGTGGCCATAAGGAGCTCCTGAAATACGTCTTTGAGGGCTGGTGTCTGCTGGTGTGCACATGGCCAGGAATATGGTGTGATGCTGGAGGGTTCTCTTTGGGTCCTCCTTCTTCAGTTCTTTTGGCTTGTCATTTCTTTCCCCTCCTCCTCCCCAAAAAGAGAGAGGGAAAGCCATCAGAACCAGCTGCAGGAATGGCCCCAGCGTAGGGGAACGGAGGCTTGCCAATTTTTCTGAGTCCTATGTGCCACTCACACAATACTATATATTGTTAGTATTTCATTTGTAGAGCTCCTTTGCAGATTCAAAAAAAAAGGCTTAGATGCAGACAAAGAAAAATTAATATTTTGGACTGATTTTGAATACCTAGCTGGAGTGCCCAGCTCTGGGTGGAGGAAAGTGCCTAAACCCATCTGATAATCTCATTTCTTCCTCTTTATAGCTTACCCTTGAGCTTTGCAGGTCAGAGACACACTGGCATAAGTCTCTTCTCTTCACAGATAGAGCTCGTGATGGAGGCGATTCACAAAAACAGGAATTTGCAGTACAAGAAGACTATGGAGGTAAAGCAGAGGTGCTGCTATGCTTTCAGCAGAGCTGTAGCTCACAGGCACACACTGCTCCTCTGTTGCACACACTTGTTTCCTGCTGTACGAGTTAACACAATTAAAATGCAAGAGCACAGAGCTGGGGCAGAACTGACCACAGGAGCCTCCCTCTGTGTCTCAACTCTATGTTGTGCCTGCATAAACGGTGTGCAGGGATACTCAACAAAACTGAAGAGCATGCAAGGAAAACAGCTGCCGGCAGTTTTGCAGGCTCAGATAAGAGAGATTTAAATGTCATAGACTCAATTACTGCTTTTCATCCTGAGGCCTGGGACATTTGGGAACTTGAGTCCCATCTCCTTCTCTGCCTGCCCCACCAACCTATTCATTCTAAGGCTGTGTTTCCCTCTGAAGTATCCTGCATGCTAGATTTTATCTACTGTATTTCCATCTCTTTGTTTGCTGCCACGTTCCTGCTCAACTTGGTGGCTCCTCTAGGCAAAGCGGCTCTACGAGCAGCGTTGCAGGGACAAAGACGAGGCAGAGCAGGCCGTGCACCGCAACGCCAACCTGGTCACACAGAAGCAGCAGGAGAAGGTAAAGGGAGGYGGGTGGCCCTGGGGAAGGGGCAGAAGGGGAAGTGAGCAGAGCAGCAGGCTGYGCCACTTCAAGGTCCTGCTCTGTGCTGGGAAGCACTTGCACCTCTGTGCAGTGTTGTGAGACTCACTGCTGGCTGGGCCGGTACCTCCTGCTGGTCAGAATTGGCTTTGTGTCTCTTCTCTGAACTTTGGGGTGTAAGGTGAGGGGAGAGGGTTACTGATATTCCCCAGCTGACCTTGCACTGCTGCAGGCAACGCACCAGCGCTGTCTTACACCTCTCTTGTTTTTGGCAGCTGTTCCTGAAGTTGGCTCAGACGAAGTCGGCTCTGGAAGACTCTGGTGAGTGTGAAAATGAAGTGCACCAGTTTGGAGTGTTTCCTGGGGCAGGAGGCAGCACGGAGGGTCACTCTGTGAGGCGTGAAGCTGTGATGAGGCACTAGGGTGCTGGGGTGAGCTCTGACTCTTGGTTTGACTGCAGCTCCTTGGAAATATGGTCTGCAGATAGCATAAGGCAGGAGCTTGTCCTGGAGGAGCCTCTGTCACCCTGCCCGCRTGGCCCCACCATGACTGTTCTCTTGCTTTCCCCTGGGCAGTAGGGACAAGGCACTGAGGCTAGGGGTGCAAATGGTGCCAGGCCAGCACCTGGGAAGGGAAGAGCTTCTGCTTCTGCTCTGGCCGTGTGTCTGTGCCAGGGATGTCCTGTCCTGTCCTGTCCTGAGGGTGACCTCAGGACCTGGCGTTGCAGAGTTTAACACTGGCAAGGCTTTGCGAGGAGGAGCCACGACTCGCTGGCTTGCTGTGGGGCAGGCTGCATAGGGCCCCATCACAAGTGAACGTCTAGGCTACGAGGCTGCACACAGCAGGAGGAGATCCTGGCTTTGCTCAGCTAGTGCAGACACTTCTAAGCCTTCAAATGATTGCAAGGAAACTCCTTCACAGGCTGCAGGGAAGCAGAATGAATGGAAATGCWCTTGCCAAATGATGTCCCCTTCACAGTGTGCACTGCAGGCGATTGACAGTTCTCCACATGCATTCATTGCACTGCTAAGAACTGTGTGCTTGGATGTTCTACATACAGAGCTGTAAGGTTTGGATTTTTTTTTTTCATCAATTAATTGATTTAAAATGAATTGCCATTTGATTTCCATCACAGACAGGAGCTATCAGCAGAATATTGCTGCACTGGAGAAGATCCGGGAAGAATGGCAGAAGGAGCACATCAAAGCGTGCGAGGTAAACGCTGTGCGAGTCCGTCCTGCTGCAGGGGCCCTCCGACTTCCGTCTCTTCCCTACAAGGACTCGATAGAGCAGATCTCTCCTCTGGCTTTTATTCCCTTCATGGTAATATAGCAGGACCTGTTGCAGGTAACCTGCATGTTTCTAATGCTTGGATTCTGGGTTTAAGGTCCCACAAGTTTTGTATTTCACTTTCATTTCACTTTCATTTCATTTCATTTCATTTCATTTCATTTCATTTCATTTCATTTCATTTCATTTCATTTCATTTCATTTTTTCTTTCTGTTTTTCTTCCCCCTTTCCATCAATTTTGAACAGTGACGTTTTTGTGTTACTCACCTGCCTGTTTGGTGCTGCCATCATCTGGTTAGAATAGTCACTTCACTGTGACCATGCAAACTGAATACATATATATAATTCATATGCATATGTACATAAAATATAACTCATTATTATATATATAATGTACATAACTGATTGACTCATTGCAGTGTAGAATCACAACAGTTAGAGATTCCTTCCCTCACATCCACTTCCCTTACTTAGTAAAGCTCTCTGGCAGGCCAGACCAGAGCAAGACAAAGATGTGGTCAGGAGGTGAAACATGAGCTCAGGTCATGCTGCTGCTTAGAACATGTGTGAGCACCTGGGCAGAGAGGAGCAGTCCCCACTGCSGCCGGGGCCTCTCACCCCCGGACAGGGGAGCCTCATGTCCTCTTTTGTCTTCGTTCTCTCAGTTCTTTGAGACTCAGGAGTGCGAACGGATCAGTTATTTCCGCAGCGCCCTGTGGCTTCACACCAACCAGCTCTCTCAGGACTGTGTCCAGAATGACGAGGTAAGTCAGGGCAAGTCCTCTCCAAACCTTCCATTTCCTGCTTTGGAGAAGTCTTCCTCTGAAGAAGGAAGGAAGGACGGGAAGGAAGGAAGAAAGGAGGGAGGGAGGGAGGAAGGAAGGAAGGAAGGAAGGAAGCATGGATCTGGGTTCTCTTTACCCAGCTTTCTGTCATACTATAGTAACAGTCATGACTCTCTTAAGTGTAAGCTATTTGGAGTATCTGTCATTGGGGTAATTGTGAGAAAACAGATAGCAGTAAATGAATGAAAATGAATCAGAAAAATCCACTCTCCCAAGAGCAGATGCCTGTTCCTGCATGTGGTTGTGATTATATCACTTCCAAAAGTTTTGCGGGTGGCTTATGAGTGTATCCATATACACAGAGCCAATTCTGTATTATTATGGAGATAGGCAAAATGGGCTGGAGCACTCTCAACAGTCAGGAAGAAACRGGTAGAACTGGTGGAAACACTGCAATGAACCCACTTGCAAAGAATCAGCATTGAGGAAACCCTGGTGCCCTCTGCACCGAGTCCCAGACTCCAAGACCTGGGAAAATCAACCAGTTCTGGACAGGCACCAGCAGTGGACTGGCTGTGTTTCACATGGGCTAATAAATCTTCCTGAGGGGCTGGACAGTCCCCACACCAGCTCTCCTTTTACCTGCTGCTGCAGGGGCTCACCCACTGCTTTCACCATTGTACCTGCTTTAGCCTCAGCGCAGCCAGCAGGGTTTGGCCCAACAGATAGAAGTCGTAGACAACAGTCTTCATTGTCTTCACGTCCTCAGCCCGATTGCTGTTCACCTTGGCTGAGAAATTCCTGGCTGAATAAGATGAGGAAATGTAGCAGGAAGTGACTTTGCCAAAGATTATGCAGGAGCTCCCTGGTGAGGCTGGAATGGGAAGGCAGAGCCTCACTTGCTTTGCTATGCACAGGGCTGTGCTATGTCCATGTTGGCCTGTGGCCTTTGGTCTCCTCATGACCAGACCACAACAGCAACTTGCAGGTAGGAGGATGTGAGACCGTTTTTACAGATGAGAATTCCTCCTCTGGCCTCCTCCACCATTKAAATTTGTGTCTGGGGGTGAACACTGTGCTTTCCCCCCCGGTAGGATAAATGATTTAAAATGAAGAACAAAAAAAACCCAATGCTTACTTTTCAACATGATGTACAGCAGTGCTTTTTAATTCCTCTTTGCAGAAATACGAGGACATCCGCAAGAGTTTAGAAATGTGCAGCGTTGAGAAGGATATTGATTTTTTTGTAAATTTACGCAAAACTGGAAGTTTGGCTCCAGGTAAGAGCTCAGGGTAGTCTCCTAAGGTCGTGCTCAGTGGTTTCTCTTCCTCATGGTTTTGTTGCTCTGAGCAGCATCAATTCGGGTGAAAAAAAATGTTTCTAATGTCTCTCCATTCGTTCTCTGGCAAGGAGCGCTAGTGCCTTCACTCCTCRCTCCTTTCAGTTCCTGAAAACATCTCCCCCTTCCTGTACTTTTGAAGTTTTTAAGCTGATCAGATTCATCTGATCATCTTTCCAGGCAAGGGGGGAAGGCTTAGCAACTGAATGTTGCTATGAGCAATTAGTTCATACTTACACAAGGTCTATACCTTGCTATTGTGATTTTTTCCTAGCTCCTGTTGTTTATGAAAATTACTATAATGCACAGAGAAATGCAACACCCGTGAGAAGTCCAGCTCCWGTACCTATATCAAGGTAAGGAATGTAATGTGCAATGAAGCTCTCAAAAAACAAAAGTATTTTCTTGCTTTCCGTCTGTTGGAATCCTGATCTGGGAGTGTCCTACTGTGTCCTGCTGTCTCTGGAAACAATCAGAGATCCTTTAAAGAGCCTTTGACTCCTAATCTACCTGGGTTTGCTTGTGTGGTGCTCCTCTCCCTGCCTTGTTGTTGGCCTAGCTGAGGAGGGCTGCATCAGTTGAAAACATTTGGTGGGTAGAGGGAAGAACAACTTCAGCTTGCAGTGAGGACAAGAAAAACACCGTTCCAGGGCAGAAGTGGGGCAGGGAGGGAGGAGTGAAGGATGCTTTTGCCTCAGGGAAGAGGAGGATTCAGGGCTGAAGATTGTTGCTAAAGGTGAGTGTCCCACTTTGGCTGCTGAATCACTACGTGAGTCATGCCCAGKTACCACTGTCTGATGTCTCAGTCTGCAGGTAAAAATGCTGCCAAGTGCACGTGTCATACCCCACGGCTCCCATGTCAATGTTTTGCCACCTCATTGCTTTTGGTCATTCTTTTTCTCCCRTGCTGCATCAGATTTGATCCCTGTGCTTGCCAAGCATGGGAAGCTGTTGTTGTTGTTAGCAAACCATGGAACGACTTGGGAACAGATCTCTGTAAAAGTCAGGCCTGTCAAACATCTTGTCCTCTCACAAGCTCAGCTGAGGTGTCCCACGATCACAGCAACAGATGTTTTACATGTGTACGGATGTTTGAGGGAGAATACTGTAGCAGATGTTCAGCTCTGTGTTTCTTTCCGTGCAGGAGAGGACCTTTGCCACCCCCAGCCAGCGGGCCAGGTGAGTTCCCTCCTTGGGACTGTGTCAGTGCTGACCCCGCAGTGGGACTGCAGTGGGGCTCTGTTTTGGGTCTTAGACGAACCTGCTCTTTAAGCCTCCACTTATCCCTGTCTGCCATCCCTTTACCATGGATGGACAGTACATAGTGGTTTTGTCCCTTTGTAAAGTCCATCAAGCTCTTCCAAGCACTTCTGAGCAGATTTTATGTTTTTGTGCTGTGTTTTAGATGATCCTGATTATGTTACAGTCGATGGCTACAGCTTGATACATCACTAACAGCCGCAGTAAGTACTGGAATTCAGTGAAGACAGGATTTAACACGAGATGCAGCTACAGAGGGAAGGTCATAGAGAAAGAAGAGGGTGACCTTTGGGGGTGACTGGCTGTGAGTGGCAATCGTGCCAGTCCTCCTGACACCTGTGTGGAGCTGACACCGTCCTTGCTGTTCCCTAGGTTCTCCGGGCGGTACCTGGGAGCAGGAGCAGCGTGGCAGAGGTGGCCTGTTCAGCTGTTCCCAGCAACACAGCACCAAAGTGCTTCTCCATTCTAAGAAACCAACTGGGGACCTTGATAATTATTTGTRCATTCAGAAAGCGGCTACTAAAAAATCTGCTCCTTTCATCAGCAAATTCCCTCGACAGGCATCTCACCTTCACACTCAGGGAAAGAAAAAGCAAAAGCAATGGAMCTGCATGCAGGAGGATCTTCTGTGTCAGCAGCAGATTTGCTTTAAAGTCCTTTTAATGTACACTGATCTGGAAGAGCCTGCGAGCTGTTACTCTCTAGATATGTCATATGTGCCAAGGGGAGCCCTGTGCGATGCTTTGGGCGCCTTGCTTTGTGTTCAGAGGGCACTTGTCCCACTCACATCTCAGGTTATTCAAAGCTGAGGTTGCACTTTGGCCCATTTCTAAACTTTTGTCTGTAATAATGATGTTTACTAAAATTAAATGCAGATTACAGTGTCTCTCAGGAAGCTTTTTTAGAGCAGCACCAAGGGTTATAACTAAACACGGGTCTGGCTTTGCTGTACACGTATGCTGGGCTTAGGCACCAATACTGAAAGTTGATTTGTATCTTGCCTGGTATAGCAGCCCTCGGACAGTCACATTTGGACAAATATTGGTGATAGATCCACACTCAGAACCCAGTTTTTGGGCAGCGATGGTGCAGATGAAAGGAAAATGGTCAGTTCTCTRCCCCAGTCCCTTCCTCCTGTGCCCTTTTCTGCTTCCCAGAGACTCCCTCCGCACTAATCCTGCTGGGATCTGCCCATGATCCCCTCCAAAGCCATAGCAGAATCTCCATTTACAGGTGGGGACTGGCTGGAAACAAACTCGGCTGCCGACGCTGACCTGTGGCCRTGAGACCCTGTCCAGATCAGAGCGGGGGAAGAGCCTCCAAGCAGGTGCCCCGTGCCCGGGCCTGCCGGCATGCAGGAGCCCACGGGAGTTTTCCAGAGCCGTTGGTGTCACCCCGGTGCCTTCCCAGCCCCGCGGTGCCCGGGTTAGACACAGGGACCAGGGCAGTGTCCCGTTTCCCCAAACCCGGCGCCAAGGACGCGCCCGGGGCTGGTGTCGCTAGGCCCGGCCTGTGGCTCCCGCTGCTGCGGGGACGCGTGTGAGGGAACAGCCCGGGCTCCTGCATCCCGGCTGGCCCGGGTGGGACGTGCCCCTCCACGAGGCTACTGCAGCTTCAAAAAAGTAACTTTAAAATAGCAGTTTTGGGGCACATTTGTGAGGTTTGGCGTGTTGCGTCCTGTGCTTGGGACACACTGGGGCTGGGGCTGACACCCGTCTTGTTTTTCTCTCTCTGGGGTGGGGTTGGGACGTGCAGCCCCTCAGCCACCTCAATGTATATTCCTCAGCCACCTCAACGTATAGTCGTATCCTTATAGCTGG
>NW_020454094.1:2660148-2679609 GCF_003342845.1 Nothoprocta perdicaria
GGCCAAGGGCAGGGCCCGGGTAGGTGCCGGGCGCCGCGCGCGGGCGAGGTGGAAGCGCCTTCGGTGTGCTCTCGGGGTTGCTCCGGTGCGCCTGTGGCGCGCGCGGGGCCGCAGGGGAGGAGCGCCGCTCTCCCGGTTTCGCTTTTGGGGCTGGTAAACAAGGGCCGCGCGGCGCGGTTGGGCGCGGTGATAACCCGCGCCGCGGGCCGCGCGTGTGGGAGGGGGTAAAATACCCGCCCCAGASCAGGCGTGTGGGGACAGCGCCCAAAGCTGCTTGGAAAGCAGGTGGTCTGCTAACAGTTTAAGTGTTTGTCGCTTTGTTTTGTGTCTCTAGTGGGTTTTCAATATCTGCTTGAAACGCGTGTTTTGGGAATTGTAAAAGATGGTCTGATGATCTTGGCTGTGACGTGTAGATATTTTCCAGACTTCTTTTTGTCCCCAARTCTGTATTTTTTGAAAACTTTTCAGTGCCTTAAAATGTTTGATAGAACTAGAGATGAATTTCCAAGTAATTTACTCTGTAACACTAATGGCTTCTTGTAGAGGTCAGACTCCTGCTACTTTGATTGTTGTTTTACACTTAAATAAGAGACACTCGGTTCTGGGATGTTTCTGCTTTTTTTTTGTTTTGTTTTTGGGTGGGGAAGCACTGAAGCACCATTCCAGAACCGACCAAGAAAACAGACACTGGTAGTTAGTCCTTAAAGAGGAACTAAGGAACGAGGGTCTGTTTGGTGCATTTCTTTTTATCTTCATATTCTTCATGATATTATGAGAATTGCCCTGGTAAGAGGGGCTCTTGGAGTTGTGCTGTTGACAGGGATTGATTGTGTTGGGGATGCCTGGGGGAGAGATTTGTTKGTTCATGACTATTTATTTCTAGGAGAAAAAGAAAATAAGTACTGAAGAGCCCAAGACCCAGGAGCCTGATGATGTCTTCCTCCCTCCCGTGGCAGAAGTGGCTTCTCAGGCCGGCGCAGCGCAAGTGGAGCATCCCGATGGATTTTCAGAAGTCCAGCTRGACGATGGCGCGGAGGAGGGAACTGCGAGCCATGTGCGTGACGCTGCCTCGAGTGCCTCACCCTTGGCAAAGGAAGGGCCTTCAGCGGTGGCTTCGGGGCCTCCAGCAGCAGCAGCAGGAGAAGAGCCCCAGGCCCATCCCCTACGTGAGGAGCAGGGGGACGATGTTGAGAAGAGGCTGGGCAGGAGCCAGGGGCTCTGCCCTGCGGAGGGTCTCGCCCGGCCCTTGGGAAGCTGCGACGTGTCGGGCAGCACCTCTCGTTCCGCTGCGGCCGCCTCTCGCACACAGGGGGCTTTTGTGCAGGACAAAGAACCYGAAAGCAGCCGAGATGTTAGAAGCCCTCTTGTCCCCTCCTTGGAGCAGCTCCCTGTTAACGTCCCCCAGTCCTGTGCGAAATCCCAAGCACGTGTGCAGCATCCCAGACTGAAACCCATTTATCCGGACTTGGCAGCTGAGTTGTCTTATGAGAGACCGACCGTGGTAGCTGTCAAACCGCTGTTGCACAACGAAAGGCTGTACCCAGAAATCCCGACCGAGCCGGAGCTGGTGCCGTTTACCAGAGAGCAGCTGAAGATTTTTGAGCCGTGCTCATGGCTGGAGAATGTTGACTCCTACACGGAAGAATTTGAGAGCGTTGCTCATCAGGACAGGCACGAGTTCCACGAGCTGCTCCTGAACTACATGCGCTGTCGCAAGCAGCTGCTGCTGGCTGAGGCTGAGCTGCAGGCCCTGGCGACAGACTGCCAAAACGCCAAGGGGAGGCTGTGGATGTTTAAAGAGGAGCAGAAAACTGTGCAGGTGCTGCTACTGAAACTGCTTTTGAACCCAAACTGTTTGGACCTGATTCGGGACATGAATCTCTCTTGCTGGGTTTCGGCTGCTTTGCTGTGAAAGAGATGGTTGCCTCTCTTGTTCTTTCTCTTCGCTGTCCCGGTGACAACCCCCTGCCCTAGTGCTTAAGAATACGATCCTGTTGATGTTAAAGGCAGTTTGTTGCTTGATTTAAACTATGACAAGTGTAGAATATTGCAGTCTCTGCTAATGAGCTCTGCTGTCTGGCCAGTCAGAAGGGTGCAGCCAATTCTGCTTGTTGTGTGGGGTCAAATGTGTGCCAGCTGCTGTCCCAGCTGAGTACAAGGGATCTGCGGTGGCGTGGGACCRTAGCCAGGATATCATGGTGACTGTTTCTGCCTGTTGTGTCTGGGCTGCTGCCTGTAGTGGTGATTTTCACTGATGTCATTGCGGGTTGTCCCTCAGGCAGCAGTTGTGGGGCAGTGGAATTAGAGTCCTGCCCCTGGTTGCTCTGCTGCTCAGAGCACAGGGAGTGCGAGATGCATCCACTTGACATAGCTGTTGCTCCATAAGGATAACTTAGAAGTTTTAGCTCTCTCTGGGCTGGCCCTCTAGCAGCATTGGTACCTGCAAACCCAGGCTCCCTGGAGAGACATCCACTGAGCAGATTGGAGTCTTTTTTGCAGAAAACAGAGTGAAGCTGTACCACAGGAAATTGCTAGCTTTTCAGTTATTCTTTTATCAGTTTCTATGCTCTCCAGTTTTAAGTTAACTGTTGCATCTCCCCTGGCCCACATGAAGTTTGCAAAACTCGCTGGCTTCCTGCTTGCKTTATTCCCTCTCGGTTTACTGGGTGTGCACACATAGTTGTTTTTAATACCAATTCAAAACTCTTGTTTTGCCTAAGTTATTAGAATAAGAATACTTTCGAGCCAGGCTTCCTGAGTATGTACATTTTGGGTTTGCTAAAAGAATAACAGAGATGCTACATATTGTGGTTTGTTTTGCTAAGAAGTTACAGTAGGAGTAGAGGGAGAGGATTCTCAGCCTTTGAATTCCAGTTTGGGGAAAGTTAGAGTACAGTTTGCTTGAGAAATGCTAAATATATTGCAGGGAATTACTAATAAATACTGGATTCTAGAAGCCTGTTAAAGCTTTTAGCTTGTGTCAATGTATGTTTTGTCTTTAAAACAGCAGAGCTGGACATTTATGAAGATTTATAAACTAAGACGCAGTTAGTCTTGTCTGGGAGTAGAATGATCTGATTTTGTTCATGTCTGTCGCTGATAAAGACAGGTCACTTCACTTGATCTCAGTTCCTAGTTTTGTGTTCTTGGGGGCTTATAGAGTCTATTTTTTTTTCCTCCAAAGTCAGGGATCTACTGTGTCTTCAGCAGCCAGAAGCTCTGAAAAATAAGTATTGCAAAAATAAATATTGTAAAAGTGTTTTTTTAAGTATTATTTAAAAAAAAAAGTTGATGTTCCCAGATTTTTGTCTTTTGTTATTTGCAAAGTGGCCACTGTCATGAAAACTTTAATATCTGTTGAGTGGAGGATTATGTCAGGGTTAATTTCTTGAAGCTCACTTAACCAAACAAAATGCCAAAAAACACTTACATAAAATAACTGCTTTCCTTTCAGGGTGTCTGTGCAGATCAGTGCAAAGTGTCAGGTCACCATCGCTATCAGGTGGTGGAGCTGAACGAGAGCGTGTTGGGGGAACTGAGGAAGCTGTTTGAAGCCAAAGCAGAGCACGTGCACCAGACCCTGGCGCTCCACTTGTACACCTCGGTGTTGTCCCGCTTGCAGGTGGAGTCCTACATCTACAGGCTGCTCCACAGCTCGTCCCTGCTGAGATCCGTGGCCCTTCAGCAGCAAGAACAAGGTGTGTTGCTCCCCTGGACAGCTGCCTCTGCTGACAGGGTGCTCAGCACCTCGTGTGTCTCCAGTTTTGGGCTTCTTTGGTCGGAATTGTATATTGAGTGTTTCTCCTCTGATACCCATTGGTTTTAGGTAGTGGTCAGTGAAGCTCTCTTGCTGGAAGGCAGTAGTTCTCTTACCTTGGTCTCCTGTGGAGTGGCAGTTGAATGCAGGAGTGTCACTGTCTGCCTAGGCTGTCTACAGCCYCTGGTCACCCTGGGTGGGATGGGACACTCTGAATCCAGTCTCTCATCAAAGGCAWCATTCAATACAGTCTCCTTTCCAGATTGATTGTAGACTGTTTTAAACCGCTTTGGGGGAAGTGTTGCTGCTTTACGCCTCTGGGAAGGCTGCTTGAAATCTCACAGCTTTAATACTTAGATRCCTTTTTGCTTTTCATCTGAAGCACATCCACAATTTGGGCTTGTGGCAGTATCATCTTTTAGCTAAAATGTCCTCCCCACTGTCTATTTATTCTTCCTAGTCTTCCCCCATCTTCAGTTCTATATGTATATAGAAAATAAGCTGGTTCTTTCAAAGGTCGTGTTGAAGGGAGGCCTTTTATGAGAGGAGCTGTGGTGTATATATGTACATTTTCTTTCTAACTGCTTAATTATAAGATTAAATAAAATAAGTCACCTTCTCTGTCACTTCTAGAGAACCACTGTGTTGAAATAGCTCAGTAACARTAGATACAGAGAGAGGAAATTTTCTGCCTCATCTCCAAAAAGCTGCTTATGCCACTGCTGTGAGAGTCACTCATCATCATGCTCAATTCTGTTTTTAAATTTACAGTTTCAAAGCAATCAGAAAATCTTTCCTCAGACTTGAGCCACTTGAAGGAATGTGTCAGTGTCCTGTTCAGTTTCACTCGGAGAGTGATTGAAGACCCTCAGTTTCAAAGTGACCTTCTCGCCTGGCTGCGGAGACTGGTGAGGGCACGAGCACCTGAGAGCAGCTCAGAAGTCTGTCCTGAAAGTCACGGTTTGGCCCATGTGCAATCAGTTCCTGGATTATCTTTTTCTAATTGGGGAACATAATCTGTTGCTGAATCTTTAAAATGAATTCCATAGTCTGATGAAGTCAGTGGAGATGAACTGTCTTAATGATGTCTGGKGTATGAGTGGACCTGAGTGTGTTAATTGATACTGAGTGCTAATGCTCTTTGGGGAGAATGAGTCTTCAATTTGGGGAACTTCTGCTTTGTTCACTTTTGAATAAATTTTTTAGAATGTTACTACTAAAACTTCAGTTCCTTTAAGATTTATGTATACCAAAGCAAGTGGTGTAGGAAATGGTGTAATTCGAAAGCCAAACAGCAGCTTCTCATTTTTGTTCTCCTATTACTTGCCATGAAACCTCAGGCTTATTGGAAAGTGTGAGAAATGAAAACATTATTTATCTGTTTAGCAGGACTGTAAAAGAATGAACTTTGAAATTATTTCCAACCTTTTTAGGTGGCAGTGTTACAGAGAATTGGCTGTCCTGGGGACCATCTCTTCCTCTTGAACCACATCCTCCGGTGCCCAGCCGGGGTCAGTGAATGGGCTGTGCCATTCATTCAGGTGTGAATGTTTAATTCTTTATTTTTGCAAAGTTAGAGTGGAGGGGCTTAGAGGAGAAGAGAATATCTGGTAGCAGATCAGTCCCCTGTGGCAGCTACATGTYTTTGGGTGTAAGAAAACAGTGAGGAGGCTGTTGATGCCGGTTATCTCAGCTGTGATAGGAAACAGCCTCCTCTCACCACCTCTCAGCTAAGGAGACTCAAAAGGGAATTGAAGATTTAAGGTGTGACACCACAGCAGGATTTGGGCAAGGAAAAGAGAAGAGAGTTGAAGCAGTACCTGTATATGAGACGAGTAAGACTGGATTCGCTTCTCTGAGGTGTAASGGATGAGTGAGAACAGTTTTGAAATACTGCATGCTGAAATGGGCTAATTAGCAGGCTAGTTAGCAATGCAAAGGAATATGCTCACTTTGTAGAGATCGGGAGGGAGTGAAGATGTCCATAGGCAGCAGAGTATTTTTCAAAGCAATGTTTTTGCTCTTTAGGATGGGAATATATTGTAAATCTGACTGTAGGAGAAGGATCATGTATACAGTAACAGGGAAATAGCAAACAACAGAATAAAGGGGAGAGCAAAGGCAGCATTTTAACTCCTCTTTTACTGAACTCCTACTTTTCCCTCCTGGTCTTCATATGCAGATGAAGGGAAGAGAGAGATTTAGAGTTGTCTTTTACATATACTTTTTCTTCTGAACAAAAAGCTGGTAATGAGGAGTATGAAACTCACAATATGAATTTACCTGGTAAAACCAGATTTATCTGGTAATTTATCTGGTAATTTATCTGGTAATTTATCTGTTAAACCATTTATCTTGCTTTGTGTTTAACTTGAGACTACTATTTTTTTTTTTTTCAGATCAAGGTCTTGGATAACCCGTCAGGTGTCTTTCATTTCATGCAATCTCTTGCCTTGCTTATGTCTCCTGTCAAGTAAGTGTGAAAAATACGATTTCCTAAACAGATTCTGATTATTTAATAGTGGAAAACAGAATGACACAGGGTCTAGGTAAACAACCATGGAAGCCCACTGCAGCCATGTCATAAAAGCAGGCACTAAGAGATTCATAGTGAAATTTGCAGCTTTTTATTCACCTCAGGATAGAGCCTTTGCAGTACGTTACCCTCCTGCAACAGTAAGAGCTTTTTCACCTGTCKCACAGCTAGTGGTAGGCGACTTTGCTGCGTGTTTGTTGTTGTGAACTCTGAAGTAAAGTTATAGATGATGCTTGCACAGTTACCTGCAGGGAATGCTGTCTCTACAACAAAAGTGCCTGAAGAAAAGCTTTGCGGAGTTGGAGTGTGCATTGGTTGTGCTCTTTATTTTTTTTTTCTCCATGCTTTTTCTGTCCTCAGAAATCGGGTGGACTTTATGTGCCATATGAAACCCAATGAAAGAAAGACTTCCTCTTCATCCGGAAAAGAATCAGGAAACTGGACACTAGTAGATGAAGGAGGAGAAGAGGTACAAAAAATAACTTTTTTTTTCCCTGAATGCCTTTGTTTGAACTTATTGCATTGATTTTGTGAGTTGGAGGAAGTAAAGCTGACTCTTATAAAGCATCAGTTTAAATTTAGATCTATTTTTGTCTCCTTGTAGCTTTGTGGTGTCRTTGCAGATAGTCATGGCATACTGGAAACTGGAGGTTTCCATTAATGAGTATTAAAAAGTAGAAATTAAACTTCATTGGAACTATTGTGTGCAAAAGGAGGGGAAATACAGCTTGTTTTAAGGCAACATGATGGATTTCAAAGTGTTTATATAATGCAAAAGTAGACGTGCATTTGAATGCGTGCTGCCTTGGGGGAGCATAACCCGTAGGAGTTATGTTGGGCTGCCACTGGCTACGTTATGGGGAGCTCTGGCTGATGAGCCTCGTTAGGCAAAGTGCAGGCAGGCCCAAATTTAGGGACCTGTGTGTCTAGCAGACTTCAATTGTCCTTTTTTACATACTTTGTTTCTTTACCCATGCAGGGACTGGAATTGGTTTAATAGCTGTGTCCTTCTGGCATGACTTTTGTTGGGCAAGATACTAAAAGCTAAATTTGTCTGCAGGATGAAGATCCCGAAACAAGCTGGATTCTACTTTTGGAAGATGATTTGATTGTCCTATTGTCACAATTTCCTTTTCGTGAACTGTTTCAGCAGTTCCTTGGGATCAAGTCTGGAGGTAAATTAGCTGCTAAAGGAGCTTACTTTTTATTTTTTGTTGTTTTTTAAATATATTAATGACTAAAACAGCCAAATAGGCTACTCTGTTCCAAAAGATGCTCTTCAAAATGAGCAATAAGCAAATATGCACAAACAGCTTGCAGGCTAAATAGATGACTGAAAGTTGAACGTTATGGGGACTAGCAAGTTCATGGCAATGGCAGCATAATTAGAGTCTTTCCCTTTAGTTTTGATCTGCTTGTGAGAGCTGTTCGCAGATGTGCTTTCAGAGCTAATCTTTACGCCTTGCCTGTTAGTTGTGATGTTGCAGATGTTACTGTGATTTGTCTCCAATTACTTGATGTCTTTTTTTTTCCCTAATCTCTAGACAAGTACATGAAGATATCACTTGTTGGAGACTTTATAATCTGCATAGATGATTTGTGCTTTCAAATTTAAATATTTCCCTTAAGAATGAGCGCTCTGCTTCTTTCTTTTTCTTTTTTTTGCTTTTTATAGGTTCATATTTTCCTGAAAAGACAACTCCTCACGAAATGATGAAGATTTTTGCTTTTGCCAACTCCTTAATAGAACTTCTGGCTGTAGGGCTGGAAACGTTTAACAGAGCCCGTTACAGGCAGTTTGTGAAACGAATTGGTCGTCTGATCAAGTAAGTAAGATTCATTCTGTTATGAATGAATCTCTACATGCTGTTTATTTTCCATTTCTGTGGAGTCTTCCATTGCAAAAGAAAATGCATTTCTCATAAGATGTCTTGTTCGTAATTTCTTTCTGGTTTGAAACTTGGAGCGTCTGCTAAAACATAAAAATCGGTTCTTGGGTGATTCTTGTCCTCACAGTAGGTTTAGCTGCTCTGGGAGTCAGAAGATGCAGAGTCCTTAACTCCAAAACTGTCTCTGTGATGGGGAGGAGCAGTGTCTAAATACTGTGGCAGTGAGGAAAGGTGATTAGAAAAGTTGCGCTTTATTGTTAAATCTCTAGTGGTCACTCAATAGAACCTGGCTGGAATGATTGTTTTCGGCTTAACGGTGTCTTTCTTGAAACAAAATTGGTGCTTTTTTTGTGCTATATTGATTAAGTTAGTGCTATAATAATTGCTCATGTCTGGGCTTTTTGTATGTATAGCAAGCTCAAAAGATAAGATTGCTTTAAGGGTTAAAAGATCACAAAAGCTTGATTTAGTGTAACAGAATATGCATCCTTCGCTTGTAGAACTAGAAGGGGAGAGTACTAGAGTTCATAAACCAAACTTGTCTGAAGAAGTGGGAAAAATACATATTGTTTATACAGGAGTCTCTTAGAAACCAGAGGGCAGAGGCTTAGACTTGTTTATCTTGTAACGAGGCTCTGGTTTGGTTGCATCTGTCTGTTTTTATACTGTAATGATCTTTCAACAGAACTTCTTGTTCTGTTGTCAAAACAAGTTGAAAAACAACTTGTTTTTTCTCTGTCTGTCCTGTAGGATGACACTTTGTCATGTGAGTGACCACTGGGCCCAATACYTTAGCTGCAATCAACACTATGGATCAACAGGACATCCCTACTCCATGGAGAAATTGCAACTGGAGTTTGATGAGCTGTTTTTTAGAGCTGTTCTACATGTTCTGAAGGCCAAAAGGTAGGTTGTCCACYGATGGATACCAAAATACTGTGCTGAAAAGCCATATACCTTGGAATAAGGAYTGTGAGAAAAGGTTGTGCTGAATGAGTTCCTTCAACCTGACACCCCTTTCAGTGGATACTGGCTTTGGCAGTAACTTTAAATTTACTCTTAATGATTTAAACAAGTGTAATATGCAGGATTTTTCAGCTCACTGGTAATATCAAGGTGGGCAAGAATTCTAAGCCTTCATTTCTAACATCAGGTGTGGGGAACTTGCTGAGCTCTTTCTCTCAGAATGAGAGGTGCCGAGACACATTTTCCCATTACTAATTCTGTAGGTCAGAGAATGTCTTTTTTTAAGCTTTTGGGTTTTAACAAAGCAAACCACTTTCCTGTGTTTTCACATCTGACAGGCTGGGAATCTGGTTGTTCATGTCCCAGATGCCTTATGGAACGTTATCCAGCCAAATGCTTTGGAAGCTCTTCTTGGTCATGCACTGCGCAGAGAGCGAGCACCTAGAAAAGCTCTGCTCCAACTTGCAGCCTGCTGATTGCAAGCAGAGACTCAAAGGTAGGATCCCTTTGCTCAGCCCAAACAGCTGTGCCATGCAGAGGAAGTGTTTTGAAGTGGATGCAAAGAGGCTTTGTTTCTTGCATTTGTACAAGGCCAGCAAACAGGAAAGGCAGTTTATTTGGATCAGGACAGGGACGTCATAAGTGTGGCTGTATATTTTTGTGGTATGTTTTGGTTGGCCAGTGCCACTCAGCAACTGTTTGAGGAGCAATACAGATACCCCCCCCCCCCCCCCCCCCTTAAATTCTGAATTTTTAGTATAGGATCTCATCTTTGTGTCTCAGCGTGGTAGAATGCAGTGGGTTGCAGTTCTGGCAATAACAAGTCATTTTTGATGGAGCTTTGTTTCCCATCTAGCTAATTATTTTTTTTATCCTTTTTATTCCCCTGGCTGGYTATGTCAGCCTGTCTGTGTTTTTCACATATGTCCAGATAGGGAAATGAACAATTCTTTCTATTAAATTCATCTAATCTTTGTASATAAACTTGTTTGACTGACACTTAGTGCTGACTTGGTTTCCCATAAGTCATATCCTAATAATCCTTGGCATTAATGTTATTCTAAGGTGGGGAGAGACTTTTTTATTCATCTTCTCAGATTAATTTTGGATAGTGTTACTCATGGTGCATCCATAGGTGCTGACAAGACTGGGACATTGGTAGAAGCTTTAGGCTTGCACATGTAAAGGCAGTTGAATGGCTGCTTTTTAGGAACAGGCAGAATCRGTGTGGTAAAATGAACTAAAGCTGTGAAGAGTAGTTACTAGGACATCCTCTGAGGTTAAGACCAGCTTTGTGGGATCTGAATCTGAACAGTGGGCTGTTGTGTGAACATTTGGGTAGAGGAGAAAGGGAATTGGGTCAGGTAGCAACTGCTTGAAGACACTACTGCTGTGCTCTGAAGAAGTGGGACTTGGATGGAGCCTGTCCTCTCTGCTCCCCATCCTTCAGCCCCACGATGGGGTTCAGGGGGTGTTTTGGGGTATGACATCTTATCCATTACCTTAAAAATGTACTTCCCAATTTCTGCTGTTAATGTAAAAGGTGGCAGGAGAAGAAAGGGGGGTGAGTGGATGAGGCAGAGATTGCTGCAGCTTCTTAGGTGTATGTGTCAAGAATCTAGTTTATTTTATTATATGGAGACTTAGATTGCACAAATTCCCAGCACAATCTTCATGAGATGTGTTGGTGGTGAAGCCTGACCCTCTCAGAYTGAGGTGCAAGTGCAGAATTGCTGAAAGCCCTTGAAACAGAACGTGACTGAGGTGGAAGTGTTTAATGCCAGGCGTGCTGAGTGCACGTGGCTCTGTGGATGGAGTCCTTGAGTAGCTCTGCGAGTGCTTTGTCAGTGTATTCAGCTGCTGTGATGAGGTCTCTGGCACCCTTTCTGYTACAGAGGAAGCACACCACTAGGCCAATCATTTGTAGCCCAGGTGCAGCTTTCAACACCTCCTTCAGCTTCAGTTTATTCTAAGTAATGAGGTCTGTGCTGAGAAGTGTTTTTTCTTCAAGTGTTGTTTTGTGGTAGCCCTTGAAGAGATGAATGGAGATGCTTTCAGTGMTCTCTTTTCTAATCAGTGTAGACAGGTTTCCCTACTTCAGTTGCTGCTTGAAATTGTGGTATGTGGAATGAGCAAAGCCTCTTGATCAAAACCTCTCTGCTCTGCTTGGGGTTGTGCTCCGTTTTCATCTTCCTTTGATTGTAGCACTAGTTAGCTCTTAAATTGTGTGAAAGAATTCAGTTTTAATCTAGGGAGCTAATTGCTGCAATATGTAATGGAAGCTAAAACCATAGCAGTATTTTGAGCAAGCACAGAGATCCAAGCAGGTCCTCCTGTGAATGATCAACATTGCCTAATTCAAAATTAACATTGAAAATGGAATTCTAACCATTTTAAAACAATCTTAGTTTTGATCATGAGTTCTGCCATATTTGTTGACATGTGGGCGCATCGTTCCTTCACTAAACACTATGATATTTTATATCATCCTTCATTTCAAACAGCTGGTACCCATCCCTCCTGAAGGAGGGATACTAATTTGCAGACCCTTATGGATGATAATTCCTTTCCTTTTAATCCATTCTCTGGGATTGGACTGTGACTATATATACAAGTATTGATGATCTACTGTCTATAACATTTGACTTCTGTTTCATGTAATTTTTTGGCTAGATCCGGAGCACCTTGAAAATTTTGAAAAGTATTTGAAGTCAATGAACTGCTCAGAAGAAATTTGTCTGCTCACCACATTTGCTCAGATGGCACAAACCAAACGGGCTGATGTGGATGAGGATTTTATCAAAATGATTGTTCTGGAGATATATGAGGTGAGTAATATTACTGAATATGCTGTTGCTCTTTCTGTCAGTGAAAGGTGTGAAGCATTTCTCTCCTCCATAGCTTATAAACCTCACAAGTAGCTCTCAGTCTCATGGCTGACGGATCTMTGATTGTGCYTGTTCTGTTTTGGCAGAGAAAACATCRGTTTGGTTTTGGTTGTTTCTTTGTMTGGTTCTTCTCTTTCAGGGCTGACTTAAAGCTCTGAAATTCCTGCTGTTTATTCTCTCTTTTCTTGTTGTTGTTCTTTGKACRTTCAGTTCTGAACACTATTTTTGTCACTCTTTTTGACGTTGTGTCAAAACAGTTTCATTAGATGTATTAAACGTTAGGAAAATCCTTTTTAATATTGACATTTGCATTTTTCAGCCTTGTTGCAAGGCTGATAGCGATAGCAAGAGTAATTTGGTTCTGTGTTCTCCAAAAGGTGTTTCATTGCACTAGTGGTGCACTATTTATTGCAGTATCACTGAGTGCCAACCATAACAATCAGCTCTTCTCTGCTCATCTTCGCAGGTGTCCTACATCAGTCTGTCCACGAGAGAGACATTTTCCAAAGTTGGTCGGGAGCTACTGGGTGCTATTGCCAGCACCCACACACAGATGATTTCTGTTCTGCTGGATCGAGTTAGAGGCACCATTGAAAAGGTTGGGATGGTAAGTGCTGACCTCTGTCCCTTAAAAGAAATCATCCAGTTAAAACTAGGAACAGACCCCACCGGGCAGTGTTATAAATACAGCTTGGTAGGCTGGGTCATTTTAAAGAGCTGTTGATGTTTTTTACTATGTCACTGTGCTGGAAAGACCTAGTGATGATGCTTGTTTCATACTTAAAGACTAATGAGCCTTTTGTTCTGTTTTCTCTCCTCAAAGGTTTCTTTGTACCTGTTCAAAGAACTGCCTCTGCACCTGTGGAAGCCTTCATCATCTGAGATAGCTCTGATTCGTGACTGGCTGTTAAATAACAGTCTAACCACAGTGGAGAACAAGCTGGCTTGCATCATCCTGGAAGGCCTAAACTGGGGACTTGGGGAACATGTAAGTACTAAAACACAGGAGGCCTGACATCTGGGTCAGTTTGAGGGGGGAAAAAAAGTTGTTATGATTTGGTGAAAACAGCTAAAACTGCATGCTCTTGATATGATCGTCTGCTTTGTGTGTGTTTGAAAGCATTGGCACTGTGAATTTTGCAGTGATTTTCTAGTGTTCTGCTTGAAGATTTGTTTKTATCGCTTAGCAGTAGTGATGCAGCTGAGTTTAAAAGATATTTAAACAGGAGTTTCCCCTTTCTTAATGAGAGAAAACATCCAAGRGGACAGTTTTTGTGAGTCCCTGAACTAAGAGGATTTGTGGTTGAAAAAGAGAGGGATCGTCAAGCAGTGCATATGACACTGGTGTAGCTGTAGTTTGCAGGATTATATCCAAATATGTTTTGTACAATTCAAGAAAACTCATGATTGAAATAAAGAAGCTTCAAATCCCTTAGTGTGATTTAAAAGACTGAAAAGTATTTCAGAAAATAGGTTATGCCAGGAGCTTTGACTGTTCAGATCAACCTCAGCTTTTCATAGAAGTCCTGTTGCCTGTATTAAAAGACTAGATTTTTTGACTACATTGAGATATTTCAATATTCTGATATGTATATTRGATTGTACTAAACTCTTCCCCACTCTTCTCTGTGCTCATATTCTGACATGAACCTTCCTTTACTTTTGTCTCTTACTTCTTGCTAAACGTATGAAAATGGAGGAATGGTGGAATAAACATATGAGGAATAAACATATGAAAATGGAGGAATGGAGGAATTTTWTAATGCAACTGAACGGTAGGGTTTTAGAGACCTTTTAAATGAAGTGAATTGATGTGATAATTTTCTTAGCAGGATGCTCTTCATCTGGATCCAGCTGTCCATTCTGAAGTTGCATTGCTGGTGCTGGAAGCATATCAGAAGTATCTCCCCCAGAAACCRTATGCTGGGCTGCTCTCTGAAAGCATAAAACAGGTATTTACTCTTCAGAATTACAGGGAATGATTTATGGCTAATGACAGAAAAAAGGCTTTTTTGCTTTTGTTAGTATTAGARCATCATAAAATAACAACTCCCTGGGGATTTGTGCAGCTACCATGCTAACKTAAAATAAAACTGTTCGTCTTAAAAGTTGAATGTGCTCCCAGAACATGGGGCACAGGATGGCATCCAGGTGGGTTTGGAAGATCTCCAGAGGACGAGTCTTCCCAGCCTCCCTGGGCAGCCTGTGCCAGGGCTCGGGCACCCTCACAGTGCACAAGTTCTTCCTCACATGCACATGGAGCTGCCTGGATTGCAACTTRTACCCRTTACCCCTTTTCCTGTCGYTGGCCACCACTGTGAAGAGCTTGACCCCTTCCTCCCTAYATTCGCCCTTCATGAACTTCTAGGTGTTGATCAGGTTCCCTCTCAGCCTTCTCCAGAGAAAACAGGCCCAACTCGGTCTCTCCTCTTACGAGAGATGTTCCAGTCCCTTAATCATCTTGGTTGCCCTTCCTTCCTTCCCATTGCTGCTCTGTGTTCCAGGTCTCCTACTTGGCCAGTGTTGTTCGTTATGGAGAAACACCGGAGRCCTCCTTCAACCAGTGGGCCTGGGGCTTGGTTTTGAGGCTGAAGCTTCACGTAAACGACYGGGGCCTGCGGCAGGGCCGGCCCGTGCCCCCCAGCGCCCCCGACATGGCCGAGTCGGTGACGCTCCACCCGCTSCTGAAGGCTGTTAAAGCCACCATCCCGCTCGGCTGCTACCTGGCCCTGGCCATGACCGTGCTCGGACACAGGCGAGTGTCCCCTCGGGTCCACCCTGARCCACGGCCTCCTCGAGAGTGTCCTGCCCGCTGGTGAACCGAGGCCTGCTGAGCTTCCCCTGCACATCCGCAGTGCTCRAGGACTGTGGTTTTGAACAACAAGATATTTCCTTTATTTGGCTAGTGCACATTTTGGTATTTTGCGTGTGTATGATTGTGATTAGAAATAATAGTGAAAATGCTGTGGTTGCTGAGACTGATGTGGACAGGAATAACTTTTAACTGTGTGTATGTATATACATGCACTATATACATATATATACACAAACACACACATGTGTACACACACAGGTTAAGCCAGAATCTTGACCTTTAAATGACTGAATCCCTACATGAAGACCACTCTTGGTCATTACCCTTTGGTCATTACCCTTATCTCCAGTTTTTCAGAAGAGAGGACATAACATCCTCAAAAGAGCAGAAAGAACTCAACTGATAGATTTGATGAAAATATTTTTCAGGTTTATATCTCCAGGTCTTCAAAGGTTATATGTGAAGATCTGAATGTCTTAGTTTCTCTGTGAACTCAGATAAATTCTTCTTGCTGCTCATAGTCCCAATGCTTTCGCATGTTTATTTTGTTTCTGACAGCATTGAGAAGTTCTGTGCTGAAGGGATCTCTCTTYTGGGTGTACTTGTCCAGTCCAGATACCTGACACCAGTAGTCCATGTGCTGGATARAATTTTACCCCTGTTTTACTCTTGCCAGTATTACCTCCTGAAGAATGAACAGTAAGTGTGATATGTTTTCTTAATATGTTTATTGCTAACGAGCAGTGAAAGTTCATCTCMATGTATTGTCTTCCATTCTGGGTTTTGCAGCTAGCATGAATGTCATACAGATGACTGGAAAACTTCTGGTTTGCCAAGTTACTTTTGGTCACTGGCTGTGCTTGATGATGCAGTTATGGAAACCTGGGCGTCAYGTGTACGGACAAGGCTCGTGACACTGTCCCTGTGTCACACAGTGGTCTCTGGATAGCTGTATTGGCAAGAGAGAGTCTGTAGATAGAGAAACAGGTGGCACTGGGAGTCKTCTTGAGGGCTGGACCTCAACTGTMTCTCCTGGTAAATTAGTGATATGGTCCCTTGTTGTCCTTTTGGCTTGGTCTGCCTTGCAGTCTCTAGGACAATTTCTGAGCTAGATTTTAGTGTTAGTGAGACAAGAACCATTCCCAAGTGGCAGCCTTGAYGGGGGCCATCTGCTTTTGGAGTGTAGAAGAGCTAATAGATGCACTGGCTGCTCTGTGCCACTCGAGTTCTGTGCCACAAAGTGGTCTGGGACGCATTCGACTTTAACTCTCCATCCTGACGTTTCTGCAGTTCAGTTGTTCATGCTGCAGCCTTGAAGTACCCACGGGATATGTCTTAAAACCTACTGCTGGAGCATCTGTTAGGGCTAGGTTGTCAAACACACAAACACTACTGTTTGCTGTGTGAAAACTYGGGATGTGTTGCTGTGCACTTATGCAGGGCAACAGGTTTCTTTTGCAGCCACTGTTTAATTCTCACAGGTTTTGGGAATGTCCTACAGCTTTAAATACTTGGGTGATAGTTTGGGGTTATTTTCTTCATTTCAGAGTAGGTTTGAATCTGCCCATTCCTCTTTTTTCCCTTTTTTTTCTTTTCTCCTTTTTCTTTCCTTCTTTCTTTTTTTTTCCCCAAAGCAGGCAGTGCTGCAGCTATAATTTTCTATGCAAGGTAACGTCAGTGTAAATGGACTCTTTTCTCTTGTAAATTTTTCCTAACTTCTGTCCAAGTGTGCATGTTGTGGTGTAAGACTTATAAACTGCCTTGAATTACAAGCTGCCTTGAATTGTGCATAGTGTGCCCATAATGTGGTTTAGTGGAACCATTAATACTCTGCAGCATGGTTGTGAAGCAAAACCCTGTATACTGAGGTTTGAATATACAAATTTATATACAAARTTAATATATTAAGTTTTGAATTCTTTAGAAGCTGCTCCTCTGTATGTTACGTTGTAGGAGAAACTTTGGAATTGACTGTTTTGCTTTTGTTGACGTCCCCAGGTTTTTATCGCACGTCCAGCTGTTCCTGCACCTGGATAGTGGAGTTCCTCAAGGYGTCACCCAGCAGGTTACCCACAAGGTGACACAGCACTTGACAGGAGTCACCTATGGAGAAAACGTCAAGCTGCTCAGTAGTATGATGCAAGTAAGTTTGATTTTCTTCTCTCTTTTCTTTTTAAACCTGTTAAGTGTCTCTGTGAGGGTTGGAAAGAAATTAGAGTGCACCCCGAACAGTAGCATTTTTTCACTGTCTTAAAGTTTAGGGTCAGAACGGATATTGAATTGCCATGGAATATCCTGCACTAGGCTCAGAGAGCTGGGTTGGTTTTCCATTCCAGGAAATTTCCATTCTTGAGAACACAGAGAGTCGTGTCTTGAGTTTCTGGGATTACTTCAGTGTCTGAGATGATTTCAACAGATGAGCATTTTCTGTGTTTCAGAGGGCAGTGGAAAACATTTAAGATCTGTACCAGTCTGATACTAGGAGGGGGATAGGGAAGGAATTCTGTCCTTACCTAAATGTAGTAATTCATGTGACTCTGGGCATGTTAACAAAATGTTAACCAGATTTCTTAAAAATCATTCAGTCTCTTYGAATATCAGATCAAAACACTGTTTATAAAGGATTGTGATGTATAGCACTACTTTCTCACTTGTGTTTGAGGATTGCAGCAGATACTAYGATTCGAAATACTGCTTCTTATCACTGATTTACAGTTAAGTTAGGAAAAATATTTCTGGCTTGAAAATAAAATAGCTTTGTTAGTGCAAACAGATGAACTAAGACTGGCTAACATTAGTGAGAGAGAGAAAGGCTGAAGAGAAACTCAGCTGCACTGGGAAGTCTTGCAGGAGCACTTCAGAAATGGATGTTATTTAAGCCTGCAGGTTGCAGAGGTTCCTGCGTGTGGCCTGTGCATCTATTTTTACTGATTGCATAAACTTTGCAGGTCTCAAGGCTGCAGCAGCTCTCTTGAAGGTTGGAGATGACGAATAATTTATGGCAATGCTCTTTTTATGGCCATGTGACAATAACATCCTTTTAATCATAGAATTATAGAATGCTTAAGGTTGCTTTTAAGAATCCTAGAAAGCTTAAGAATGCTTTTAAGGATCAGCCCCCCGCTTCACATGAATTAAGCGTTCTTCTGGTGCTTTTCCCGAAGTTGCAAGCTCTTGGATAACTCTACCCCTTAATTTGGCAGACTCACATTTTTCTCAGCACCCAAGCGCACGGCGTGGGGTCAGCAGCAGTGCTCGAGTTCTGGGTCCAGCTCCTCACCAGCCAGCAGCTGTGGCACCGGGACAGGGCAACGCTCTTCTTGCTGGATCACTTATGTAAAGCTGCTTTTCAGTACAGGCAGGAAGATTGTGTGCAAAAGCTGCTCTACCAACAACACAAGGTAAATGGGGAGGTGTATTGGTGTGGCTCTTGAGGCACTGCTGCGCTGCTCAGTTCACATGTTGTTTGTTCTAATTGTTGATGTTCACATATTTGCAAGAAGAGTAAGAAGAATAGTCATGATGATGAGTGATCATGAGGTTCTGCCCAGTTTGGTTTGGAATAGGTCAAGATTAATGGTTTAGCTGATATTTGAATAATTTARATCTATTATTTAGACATTTAATTTAAAGGTGTTCTGTCATAGTATTCTGCAGCCTATGGATCTTATATTCAGTGCTGTGTTTAGAACATCCTCTCCAGAGAAAGCAGTGGCAAACTGTAAAACAGAATCTTTTCATCAACAAAGTAAATTTAAGCAGGCATCTCAGAGGTGGCTTTCCAAGCAAAGATTGTGAGGGAGCAACATGATGGAGGAAGGAACCTGGTTTGAGGCACGGGGACATTTTTGTAGGTTGTAGATTATCTATTGGGTCCTTGCAGAAAAACAGTGTGTTTTCTTTCCTTGCAGAATGCTTTAGGCTACCACTGTGACAAAGGTCTGCTGTCCTCCCTTGTTAGCTGGATTGTGGCAGGCAACGTGACCCCTTCCTTCATYGAGGGCAATGCAAATTCCTCTCAGGTAAGTGCTAAGAAGTTGTTGCAGGAACACTCCTGACGTACACAATATGTGGATGTCACATTTTTTCCTGCTGTRACATCTCTCTGCAGGTGTTCCTTCTTTCTCCCTATCTCTGTTTGAGTTTTCTTGTGATAACCTCCTAAGTTAGCCTAATTCTGCAACTGTATTGCACTAAGGGAAGATAAATATTTTGCACTGATCAAAGTTTAGCTTGGATTCATGTCCAAGAATCGATATAATTGGATTTATTAGTAAAAAATAATCTTAAATTGTCTTCATTTTTTCCTGACACGCTTATTGAGGATACTCATCTGTTAATCAGTTCTTTTCTGATGAGTCTTTTGAATGTTAAGTACTTTCTCTTCCTTGTATGTACCTCTTCAAGCAATACAAACAAAAAAGCCCTTCCGTATCCCAACTGGAGATGTATGGTACAAGTGGGAAGGAGAAGAGTTTATTACARTGTTTGAGTAGGTTAGTTAATCTAGAACTCTGGATAATTCAGTGTACGGTTCCATAAATCTGCTTTCCTCTTTCTTGCACAAGTTTCAGAGTACAAAAGAATGCAGAAGGGAGTAAAAGGGAATA
>NW_020454094.1:2679701-2739862 GCF_003342845.1 Nothoprocta perdicaria
GTTAAGAAAGCAGTAAAAATTCCCTTCCTCTGCCTGGTTTTGTGATCAGTCATTTCCTTCCTACTGTGTTGTACAGGTCTGGTTTTCGTGGGTAGTGCTAAATATGGAGTCGCTATTTGAAGAAGACTCRCAGCTTCGCCGAGTCGTGGAGGGGGAGTTGGTTATTAATGCTTTAACTCCTGATCAGGCTTTGAAGGTGAGAGAACGGTTTACCCTCCCCATATAGAAAACTGCCCTTCTCTTGAATTGTTTAGTTTTACCTCCTGATTTATTTATTTATTTATTTATTTATTGCTAGGTCAAAAGTATAACTATTTAAGGCCTTGCCTGGTTGTTTTTTTGGGAGAAAATATAGCTCAGGCAAAGTTTCCTTTGTGTTTTTGAATGGTACATTTAAAGAGAGTAATATGTAAATGTCTAGTCTTAATATATCATGGTTTGCAGAAAACTTAATTCAGTAATTAGTGCTTTTATATGATTCTTCTATATGATTTCTCATGGATCATCTGAACATCCTACAATGTACAGTGGATTCATTTTAAAGCACTGAGATGGGAAGTGCAGATGGTTTATCTCACAGGCTGGAAAATATCTCTTTATGTCAGAGCAATTTTCAGATTATCTGAATTTYAGAAACATCTGAAACTTGGTTGCTTGTAGGTGTGTCCAAATTACCTTCCAAAACTTTCAGAACTGTTTAGCTCTCTCCCTCAAGAAGGCACAGAGAGTCAGGTGTGTTTCAACCATGACTGCAGTGTTATTTGCCCAAACTCAAAGTCTGCAGTGTTTTTTGCCCAAACTCAAAGTCTGGAGAGAAGCTAGTTGAAATGAAAGCCGTCTAGTCTGGAAGTGTAAATTTGGGACTGTCCTCCATCTCAACTGTTGCAGTATCTTTTGATGAAGAAGTTAAGCTGGAAACACAATGGGAACAGATTTTCTTGGGCTGCATCTCGAGCCTTTGGGAACTMGTGTGGAGAACACTTGTCCCTTGGTTTGTGTATCTGTATTTCCATGGAGAACAGTTGTAGGAGGGAACTGCAGTGAGATGCTCCTTTGAAAATGTTCTTTTTGCAGAAAGCCCAGAGCCAGCTGAAGTTGCCCATCGTGCCTTCCCTCCAGAGGCTGATGATTTACCGCTGGGCTCACCAGGCCCTGGCTACCCCTGCTGATCACCCTCTCATGCCACTAATCTGGCAGAAATTCTTCCTCCTTTACCTGCACCGACCAGGACCACAGTACGGGTGAGTTCATTGCTCTAACAGAACAACAAGCACAARTACAATATATTTTAAGTGAGGTTAGTAAATGCTTTGTGTTCATCTGAAAGCAGTGAGTGCCAGCAATTTAGTTAAAGCAAAGGTCATCTCATTTGCAGAGAAACCARTTTGATGCCTTTTCTTTTTCCCCCATTTTCTTTTTTTAATTTTTATTTTTTTTAGGTTGCCTGTAGACGGCTGCATTGGAAGAAGGTTTTTCCAGAGTGCAGCCCATGCTAACTTATTAAATGAAATGAAGCAGCGCTTGATAGAGGTAGCAGATTTYCACCATGCTGCCAGCAAAGCACTTAGAGTGGACAGTCCTGCAGATGGCAGTGACAGATCACCAGAGAARGGAGGCAGCTCCACAGATTACCTGACGTCCCCAGAACTGCACAAGGAGCTTGTCAGGTAGAGAAAAACCTTCCCACTTGGTCCTCMTTCAATTGCCCAATGACCTGGGCAGTTACTCAAACATAGGTTAGCTTTCTTTAATTGAGGAATGTGATCAAAAACTTGACTTGTTGAGCCAGCTGAGCAAAAGTGGACATGTTTGTTTGCCATGAATGTAGAGATGCCAGTGAGGGAAGTGTATCTGTGTGGAAGTACAGTGTTAGCAAGAACTGGGACTAAACTGAACATGGATTTGAGTCTTAGGAGGAGTTGCTATGTGTAGCAAATCATGTCAGGTGTAAGCTTTTGGAGCAGGCTCTAGAARAGCAGTAGGGCAAGAAGCCAGTCTTGCTCAAACACTTCTTTTTCTGCATTAGCCTTCTGAGTAGGATTATAGATGTAATTCCCTGACCTAAGAGATATTTCCTGTCAGGGTCCCGTGTGCTATTTAGAATAATTATTTCACTTTTTAAAAATTCATTGTGTTACTCTTGCCTGTTGCCCTTCATGTTTTCTAAATAGCATCTTTCCATTGCTAGTCTTTAACTGACACTTAGATGTTTCAGATGCCCCTAGATTAGTTCACTAAATTTTTGAACCGTGTMTGCTTAAAACATGACTTGTTACCTTAACTTGAACACCCAGAATCCCACTGCTGTGYAGCTTATGCTCTGCACATGCATGCAATTAAGTTTCCTGTTGATTTTTATTTTTCTTGCCTTTTTTCCTTCGCAGACTTTGTAATGTCTTTGTGCTGTGGTTAGAAGAAGAGAGCTTTCAGAAAGGAGACACCTACATTCCCTCCTTACCAAAGCAATACGATGCATATAGACTTGCTAAAATCATGCAGAATCAACAGGTGAAGTACTACCAACACTGGCAGTCTGAAATCAARATTCACTTCTCTTTGTAAAGTCTCTCTTGAGACTTTAGTGTCACTAATTTTTAATATGCCCGTGGCAAGTACAGTAGCTTTACAGCTCTAAATTATTTTTTGCTAAAAATCCTATGTCTTTATATTTAAATCAGAATTCAYGTGCAGTCTTCTTCCATGTGCTAATGAGAATGCAATCTTTACTCTGTGCAGTGTTATATCTATATCTGTGTTTGTGTGTCTCTGTTTTCCCGGAGAACTGTAGAGAATTATCTTAATTGGATCTTTAAATAACAAAGGCCTGGGAGCACAAATCTGCTTGCGTTCATGGTTTGTAAGAAATCTGGATAAATTAGTGTGTGGGAAGTGAATATTATTCTGCTCGTTAAGCCTTAGATAGTTAACAGGGCTTTGAGAGGGAGGCTTTGTAGAGGCTCATTTTGTGCTTCCACGTGTACTGCTGCTTTGCTCTTGGTCCTGCAGCRTATGTGAGTACTGAAAATGCAGCCTGCTTCACTCTCAATTGTASTTGCTCATGGCCAGGAAATCTGTTTTCTCTTGTTGCTTTTGAAAGGAACTGAGTTTTATTTGTCTCTACTCTTCCTCTCTCCTCTAGTCTGCTAGAATACACACTACGTGTGTCTGTCAGACTTCTCTAATGGTCAATAATGCTTTCCATGGCTTATCTGTATATATGATAAGACTTCTGCTTTTTTTCTGTGCTTTATATTCCTTCTTTTTTTTTTTCTCCCTGTTAATATATGTCTATGACTTAAACACATGCTCTAGTTTCATTTAATTACTTACTACCCCCAACTGCTGGGATGGGTTTGCAGTATGTGATAATGAACAAAGTGGTCCTAATGATTGGATTCTTTTGTGCCGTAGGATTTGTGGATGGAGTATGTCAACATTGAACTCATCCAGCATGAGTTTCAGGAAGCTCTGAACCTCTGGCTCCAGCTTCAGCTGGAATCACATACGGCCTCTAGTACCTCTGCAGAGCAAACGGATTTCACCAACCCTGTATCAGGTGGGAGATAAGGATAACATTAACCAGCCGGGGGAAAGAGTTATTAACAGGCAGAAGTCTTGGTTCCTTAAATAATGTAGGGATGATATCAGTAAAACTGTGAATACAATTGGTGTTTTCTACTCATATATAGGTTTTTATGATGTTCTKGCTAAGATGCCCATGTAGGAGGCTGGATTTTTTTGGTGCAAAATTCAGGAATGGCTAGAGAGTAATGGGGAAGCGCCCTCAAGATTGCTGCATGCAGAGTATGCTCCAGACTGGCTGATTTTTCCTTGCTTTTTTGGAGAAGGAACTTGCAAGCAAAGAGTAATATTGCTGAAAAGAGCAATATTGTTACTATTTAAGTTTTGTTGTCTGTTCTCTGTTCTCTTGTTTTTTGCTGAKGGTGGCTTTACTTGCTGCTCTGTGGCATTATAGCACAGTGAAAGGATTGTTCTAGCATCAAAAGGGATTTAGAGTCATGGTAGGTTTATTAAGGATAAGGCAAAATGGGATTTTTTGAGGGGGGACTGATTAAAGGAGGGGAAGAAGGAAGAAAAGGAAACTGGAGCAGGATTGTAGATGAATTGGCATTTGAGCAAGGAAATTGAATGGGAACAGCAGGAGGAAAGGACAGTCATGGAAAGAGCCTGTGCTTTGAGAAAAATAATTAGAGCTGGTTATGCTGGAGAAGTAGGAAATCGAAAGAGAGAAAATACAGGAAACCAGGAAAAGCAGTGGGGCCTGGGCTCCTAGTGCAGCTACTTGAGGAAAATGAACTGGGTGAAATAAACTTGATAAACGCAAACAGATTGATTAAATGACTATAAAAAGTGAGGAATCCTGGGAGTATAAATATATGGCCATTGTTAAAAATATTTCATGGAGGAAAAAGAAATCATAATTTTCTTAAATAATTTTGTCTTTTTTTTTTTTTTTTTTTTTTAGCCAAAGAGAGAATAATGAGTAATTTGAAGAAGTTTGATATTCCCAAGCCCCCTCTTCCACTGCAGCCGGTGAAAGCTCCCGTGCCAGTTATTTCCTCTGGCAGTCTAGTGAGTCAGAAAGAAGCGATTCAGCTCATGCGCACGGACCTGAACCTCTTGCAGCGACATGCCAAGTAAGACCTAGCTTTTTATCTTTTATTTATTTTTACTCCTGTCCAGCTAGTGTTTCTAGCTGGGTTCCGCTGCAGTTTCAAGCAGCTGTGTTTGTGGTGTTAGCCTAAGCCTAGCAGTACTTAATTTCATTTTTGTATCTTCCTTGGTTATCCTGTCGTTATTCAGCTCTTTTAATCGACTGCACAAGTTGTATCCAATGACTGAAATATCTCCCTCAGCTTGGGTCTAACATCTGCAGTTTCTTTTTTTATTTGGAGCGCTTCATAAAGCAAAGCCCCTGCTGCAGCCTAGATTTTTCTTGACAATGAGGTTAGTTTTAAACAACCTCATTAATGGGTGTCTGAGGCAATGGAAGCCTCCGGAGATAAATCTGATTTCTGGCACTGCTGGCTTTGTGTATGGAAGAGTGCTTCGTTTTTAATGATCTTGCTATGGGAATGCAGCTGAAGTATCTTCAAAGTTTCAAGCAGAGTAAATGAATGTCTCTGAGCTAGTGTCACCCAGTGTAATTTGTTAGTAACAATATTAAAAGAAAAAAGCCCTGCAGAGGCTAAAAGGGTAGTATCTAAATGTTTCCAGCAGCAATTTTCAGTGGGCTTTTTTCTCTGACTGAATCATTCCGTTCAGTCTGTCTTTGTCTGATGGGAAAAAAATGTATCTTCCACAGTAGGCAATCTGTTTAATTTCATGCCAGTTTGTAATAGAATAATTAAAACAAAAAATCTTACGCAGACTTGAGTGTAGTTGTGTTTTTCTTATGAAACCGCTTGTTATTACTTTGAAGCGCTGTTGCTTTGAAGCTTAACTCCGTTTCGTTTAAAGATTTTTGGTAACTTTAGCAGTTTTGGTTTCCAGAGCTGCGGCCGTGTGGGAATCACAGCACGTGGCCCTCGACGGCGAGATCCTGGACACGATACCCAGGCTGTTTGTGAACCGGGAAGAGCAGGTCACCCTCCACGTGGAGTGCAGGGGCACGTCCAATAAAGGCTGCCAGGGAGCAGCTCATCTCACAGTCCAGGTTAGAGACGTGGCTTTGCCTTTCATTTTCGGACCTAAACAATGAAATTTAAATCATTGAATGGTTACAGGAATGAGTTTATTGGATGTAGTGCTGCCACATACCCTTGAGTACCTCATTCATTGCTCAAAAGGAGTTGCAGATGATCTGCTGAAGACTTAGTCCTTGTATAAGGCTTGTAATTCTCAGCTTAAATTGCTTCCTGGTGTGTGAATGGAGGAATATGTTCCGTGATGGGCATGTAAGTATGAAAGTGTTCGTAGGAGTGTTTGCATGTTGCTTAGTATGTGACTGTCTTGATCCTCTCTCAGTTTTAATCCTTGTGAATTAAAAGCATTAGTTAAGACATTAATCATATCGTCATGTGATAATTAAWTAGGAACGTGACCAAGAATTGTGTGCCTGGGTAGTATGTACTAAATCCGATCAAAATTCTTGGGGAAAACAGTCTGTACTCTGAGCTCTTTGCCAGGCTTTGACTCATTATTGCAATTAGTTGCAGCATGGGAAGAATTGTAGCAGAAGATGCTATTCTGAAATGAATACCTTTTCTCATTTAGTTTGAAGGGAAGCACAAAAACGAAGCAGTGAGCCAGCAGCTTCATGCTTTGCGTAAAGAAGTGAGACAACTGCAAGCAGAAGCCACAAAGCCACCTTCTCTGGGTGTTGTGGAAGCAGCAGTACATRTGGAAAACTTTATAACGTAGGTTGTTTGGACACTGTTTTAGGCAGTGTTGTTTTATACTTAGTTTTCTGTGTGTTGGAGTTAAAATGTGGAACTTGTTTGTATGCTTCTGGTAATGAGCATCATTTTGGCTGGACAACGGAGTCTGGATCTGTGTTTGTAACGAGCTTCTGAAGGAGCAACTCCACATATTTTCAGAAGAGGTAACTCTGGTCACTCCRCCTAAACAGGGCACCTAATGCTGGCTTCTACCTCAGTTTATTGTACTGTGCCATKAAACAGCCATTCTAACCCTGCAAAAACAAATGCTGTAATATCAGGGACACTCTGTAAAACTTGAATAGCAAATTTGAACCACAGCTATAGCCATGAGCCTTTATCCTTTTACTAGTGAAGAAGGTAGTTTTGTGATGAGAGTTACGGACTGAAGCCATCTCAGCAACTTTGCGAAAATGTTAAGTAGTGTAATGGAGAAGGACCATATGATCTGACTTTTGGGGTGAATTRATAGATTAGCCCAGGGCCTTGTCCTTCTTAAGGGCTTTATCCCAGCTCCTAGTTGAAGTCAAGAAGATCAATAAAAATGTTGGAAAACTTTCTGATACCCTACAAGGCTTACTCACCTGGTAGAACAGTACTGTTATAAATCAATGACTATTTCTGCTTGTTCTTTCTCATAAACCTGAAAAATTCTGTACATGATCAAGTTCTTAGGATTTATATATGTGGGATTCCATGTTTTTCTAATGCTGTTTTAATGCAATTCATTCAGACTCAGGCTGCAGAGGGCTTGATTTGAGCTTAATAAACGTTCCATTGGCAATGTGATAWTAAAGATTGTTTCTGTTTTTATACTTTCATTACAGAGTCTTTTATGTTAGCAACTTAAATGATCTGTTCTTATGGTACAAATGTAGTGTAAGCACATCAGTAAGCACATGACCAGTTATTTGAGGGATTTGAAGGAATAACTATTTATTTAATTTGAACTACAGTATGAAATGTCTTTGATCACCTTCTAACTCTGAAAGGTTTGACGGTGTCACTTAAGGTAGTGAAATTCCTTAAGATAAACCCCACTTGATTAACATTCAAGCTTGAAAAAAACATTTTAATAGCTGCAAACTGAGAAGAACCTCCTTTTTCTTATTACAGATGGATTTCCATACTTGTCTTTAATCTTCCTTTTTTTTCTTTTTTTTTTTTTTTTTTTTTTAACAGGGCCTTAATAAATATCTACAAGGTGCAGCCCCTGCCTGCAATTCAGAAAGTTGGGATTAGCTTGTTTTTTACGTTAGTGGAGTATGTGTGTGATGAAACCCAGCGCAACCCTCCCACGAGGCAGTTTTTCTCTTCCTGCATTGAGATTCTGGGCCAAGTRAGTTTCTTTTCTCTCTAGTTTTGCATGCCTAACACTGGCACACATAGACCTTCAATACCAGCAGGCTAAAACCTTCAGAAGCGAAAAAAAAATCACTTTTGAGCTTGTACTCCATTCCTATCTGGGCTTATTGCATAACATATGTCGCTTGGGCAAGAAGTGCAACCTTAAATTCTATRAGTGCTCTAGAAAAAAGAAAAAATAGCATTAGTCCTTGTTTTGGGTCCAAATTGTTGCTTTGATGTCTTAGATGCTGTTTGTTTCCTTGTGTAACTGTCCTTATTTACCTCTTAGGGCTGAGCTGCAGAAAGGAATAGTCATAGTTGTGTTTATATTTATTTTTTAGTAAAGTCAGGCAGTGCTGCGGAAATAGAGATTCGTTTTCTTAGCCCATGAGGGGAAAGAGAAAAAAAAAAAAGGCTCTCTAGGTGTTTTTACACTGCCTTTGTGCTACTTGTGAGTGTGCTAGGTGAGTGTGATTATTTTACATATAAATTTTGTGGAATAGAAGTATTTAATTGAAACTGGTAATATACGCTTTATTTTTGGGAGCTGTTTTTGGGGGGAAAACAAAAAATGTTTGTCCTGACAGAAATCTTCTGGAGATGTTTTTCTAGTAAATTAATTCTGGGTAAGTARTTTGAGTAAATTCATTCTGGGCTGTTTTTGTCTTTGTTCCTGCTTCCCCAGGTGTTTATCAGCGGGACCAAATCGGAGTGCAGGCGCCTTCTCCAGRCAGTCCTCCAGAATCGAAGGCTCTGTACTCTCCTCTCTCCTTACTTCACTCCTGTTGCCTCTCCTGGTGAGTTTGTGACTTTGTATGAGAAAGTTGTGGCCTTCCTGAGCGAGGATAACAGTGATGTTGTCTTCATGCTGCTGACAAAGGTAAGATGCTCATGAATTCTCTCTCTTTTGCTGGTCTGAGTGAGATAGGTCTAATTTATGGGCTATACAGATTAGCCCAGYTTACAAGTTATAAGATTTGACATTGGTGCTAAAATGTGCAAATCTACCTGTGTTTTCTGAATTGGAGACCAGATAAAGAGTAGTTTTGTGGAAACGGGAACTTTTGTGAACAGGCTGTAAATAGGTGCTAAATGCCCATTTTGAGAGTTATCTTGATTTTGAGCTGGAGATGATGAGATGCAAATATATATAGTTAATACAGATCTCATATGAAAGGAACTTTTTCCCCCTGTTTCTTCCGCTCTGTCTTCTACAAGGTTTTGTGACTGTTATTTGAAGTGCTAAAGCTTTTAACTTACAAATGCTCCCTCCTCTGTTCTAGTTTGACCTTACACAGTGGTTAAGTGTTAGCAAGCCACCTCTGTCTGAACGTACCAGGCTTCTGGAATCTATCCACTTGGCTCTCAGTGCATGTGGCCTCGAACCCGAAGAGGAGATTTTAATGCCATTCAATATCTTCTGCAAGCATTGGACTAACCTCCTCCAGTATCAGTTCCCTGATCACTATAATGACTTTTTAAGAATGTTCATGCAAAGTGAGTATCTGAATCGATGTSCTCATTGATGTCATTGTATTTTCAYTTYTTTTCCCGTTTTTTCATTGTTCRTCATCTCTTTTATACAGATACTACCTGCATTCATATTTTTAGGCCAGAAAAGAAAGACAGCAACAAACAGAATAAATTACTTCTCCTCCCTCCCCCTTAAGTTTCTATATGGACTTTTGTGTGCGTACTATAGAATACATTTTTATTAGACATAATTTAGCTTTTCTAGAAAGCATTTTTTTTTCTTCACAGACTGAAGTAGACACATAGGTGCTAAGCTTTTCAGCCCATGTTACAGGAGAAGGACAAAGAAGAGCTTTCTATGAATGGGAGCAATTGATAATGATGCCACCATCTGCAATACAGTCTCCCTGGTCTTGAGCAGGCTTCAGTGTCAAATCGGGAGATCTTCTTAAGACCTGGGACTGATACTGGAGTCTGCTCTACACATTATATTTGACATTAGGTTCTACCTATGGTCTGCTGTGCCTCTAAAATGGGGACACGACGCTTCCTTTCTGTCAAACTATAACAAGCAGCAACTATCTCCTGGTGTGCTTTTGTAGCCAAGGATTTACTAAGTACTTGGGAAACTTTGCAGGAAGGAGTTATCTRTCATTCCTTTTCTTGCATCTATGTTACCTGGGTTTGGGAATTAGGTCTCTCTTGCCTCTAAACTTGGGATTTTCAAGCTATTGCCTTTTCTTTTGTAGTTGGTAGCTCCTATTTCAGGCTTCTCTAACTTATATTGAGGAAAAAAATAATCTCCTTACCATGTCTTYGATAAAAAACCATTATTTTCTCTTTCTCCTAAGGCTCTTCAGAGCAGCTCTTGAGCCCTGACTGCTGGAAGGCATCGCTGGAAGCCCTGGGCTGCGGCTCCTCGGGGACTGAACAGGGAGGTGTCAAGAAGATCGATGCTGGCAGGAGCCCTGTCCTGCAGGAGGGAGCTCTGCTCTCTGCAGAACAGGTAGGCCCCTCTCTGCTTGATTAACCCCRTTTTGCAGCCAAAACAGCTGCCCTCCGGGGACAAATAATGCTGCCCTGCAGGCTTTCTCCAGCTGATTAACAACATTTTGCATCTCGCAGGTCAGAGAGACGATAGAGTGGCTTTCTGCCTCTTTCTGCAAACTCCGGCTGGCCTCGGTGGACTTCAGGACCTTCGGGCTCTTTTCAAAGTGGAGCCCTTACGTGCCCGAAGTGAACACGTTCCTCAAGTATCTTAGTAAGCGGCTCGTAGACGCCGAAGTGGTCAGTTTAGGCGAGGAGCCTATTGGCAGTAACAGGATTCTAACAGGTAACGTGGTAGAAGGTAATGAGTTGAAGAAAGAAACTCGTCCTGTTGTTGATTTCTTCTGCTGAAAACAGTTTTGTTTAAATATACAGTAAAACCTTAACTGAGAGAGTGTCTGCAGGGATGTTGGTGGCTGCTGAAT
Organism: Nothoprocta perdicaria; assembly: GCF_003342845.1. Classification (NCBI taxonomy): domain Eukaryota; kingdom Metazoa; phylum Chordata; class Aves; order Tinamiformes; family Tinamidae; genus Nothoprocta; species Nothoprocta perdicaria. The sequence continues at coordinate 2,690,395 of NW_020454094.1, forward strand.
TTTACCTTGTTTTGATGTTTGATTTGAAGTAAATAGCTTAAACTCCTTTACTTTTAGTATATACAGCTTTAAAACCTGCAGAGTTGGAAAGGTATATTTAAGTTAACAATGAAAAATACTTGCTGTTCTGTGGTATCTGAAGTTAAACCATTTGTTCTGTAGACTTAAATTAATAGCGATCATATTACTTTATTTTTTTAAAAAAATCAGAACATATTTTTAAAAAATGCAGAACCTGGCAGAACTTATTTAGTATTTGAATAAGCAAAGGTCACTTTATCTGAGTTTGGAAAAGCCTGATTCAGAGCTTATTATTATTTTTTATGCCTTGTTTTCTTCTAGCATTGCAGTCCTTATATTCGATCATCGTTGGACTCTTCAAGCCATGGATACTGGTGTTAGATAAGGAAGATGCAAGGTATATACTGATGCATTTAAAATTTGTTTTTTTTTTTCCTAAAGTAAGAACTTTAGCCCTGTAGAAATGAAGTGACGTTGTCACCTGATTTTTTTCCAACCCGTAATTGGGTTGGAAAAAAACTTTAAATAGCTGGTAACCTTTAATTTAAATAGCTGTTACATGTGTCATATCCTTAATCGTTATGAAGCTAAATCTTGCTTAGTCAATTTAGAGTTATTTGTGYCTTCCATGCAGATAACTCTATATTGTAAAACAAACAAACATTCTCCCCAAGCTCCCAAGTAAGTCCAACCTCAAATGCCAGTAGTGTGTAAAGAGACATCTGATCAAATCCRTCCCATGATGGCCTGCTGGCAACCGTCTTCTCTACCTCTGCTTTCCCAAGAAGAGTTATTTCTCTTGTTTTACACTTAAATTAAACCTTCTTTCAAAGCCAGATGCCTTTTGAGCTGTGAATGTACCTGCAGCACTTAATGGGAAGGTTCACTGCTGGTGATAYGTGCTGACGTTCAGAAAGTTCTGCATTTTGAGCTGTAATGCAATTATGAAATATGAAGCAAGCCATCTCTCCTTGATACTGCAGACCTTCACTGTGACATTGAAGTGCCCCCCTATTTCAGAAAGGGATAGTCCTAAAGAGCTGTGTTTGAAAAGATTGCTGATAGCCCATTCTGTATTTGATCTTGTATATTTTACAGTATTTAAATTGTCTAAGCGTTTTTGGTGGTAAATCAGCTCTGAAATTTATATTGCTTCACTTCCTCTGTTTTCTCCAGTAACCAGTCCTGCTACCCTTGGTTAGAGAGTGACACTACTGTGGCTTCCAGCATGGTCTGCTCGTTTACAGACTGCATCGAGCTTTTGCACGAGAGCTTTAAAGGTGAGTGAAGTCCACACTGCTTCGATTTAGTTGCACTTTTTGTTCTAGCTCAAAACATGCATTTTGAGATTAGGGACAAGAGGAGGTTTTTCCATTTGTTAGGAGTTTTTAGCTGAGAGGAGGACTGCAATGGTACCAATAGCATATTTCYTAGTCTTAAGAAAACAACTGAGTTTTTGCATGAGCAGACAAAGTGGCTCATAGAGGATGTCAGGTGGTAAAGTTGATGTGAAGAAAAGCGAAGCAAATTGGGCTCTGGTGAGAAGTGCATGACTGCTCCATATGTAATGTGCTCTTGGGTAACATACCATCATCTAAGAGTCGAGATTCACTAATTCTTCTTAAAACATATGTAAAAGTTGTGAAATCCTACTAGAAAGGAATGTACTTTGTAACTTGCAGCTATTTGTTGTCTTGAAGACTGGTCTTTTTCCTGTAATTAAGTTTTCCTGCAATTTTATCTGGTGGTAATTAGACTATTTCCTTTTGATTTAGATAAGCTGTTACCAGGCCATCATGGGGCTCTCTGGTTGCATCTAATGCATTACTGTGAATGTTGCACAGCCCCTAAAATGCCAGAGTTTATTCTCTATCATTTCCATACGGAATTCAGAAGACTTCCATGGAAGGAAATGCACCCAGACCGGATACTTATGGAAGAGTTCTTCAAAGTGAGTACCTAGCACGTGTTGCATTAAGCTCTTAGTCCTTATAGTCCTTGGAAGTAATGGAGGGCCGGAGACAGTCCTTTAACCAGTAAGTTTTTAAAGTTTCTTGCACAATTCAAGCTCATTTTGGGAAGAAGTGTTTATATTTGTGAAGAAGTGTTACTGGATCTTATACAAAGTTGTGGAGAGCTGTAGGGCAGACCTTGGAGTCTGTCATTGCTGTGTCTAAATGTCTCATTCTATGTATTAAATATATGCATAGTTGGAGTTCATACTTCATTATTCCCGTGCTGTTCTCATAACACTGTACAAGGTAGATAAAGGCTGTGACAGATCAAGAACTGAGGCTGATAAGACTCAGGTGATGCAGCGAATGAAACTGTAGGCCACTTGACTATTATATTAAAAATATGGCATAGCTTGACATAATAATATATCTGGTTTTGGAATCATTTGGGGCTGATTCAAATTTCAAACTTGTTAACAAAAATTTGTATTTTGATTTTATACGAGCAACCTGTTAACTGCATCAGAAAATACCCATCTTCTCACAATTGGAGAGATTTGGTTTGTAAGTTCAAAAGTGGCCTTAGCTCCATGTTTTGAACTCTTGCTACTATAGCAGGTAATTGCATGTCTGTGAATTGTTACTTCTGATGCAAAGATCTGCTGCTAATTATTGAGGCCTCAATCCCATAAAGGCTTGTACAGATTCATACTATTTTTTGTGGCATTTTTTAGAAAAGAAATAATAATAAAAAGATAAAAAGAGAAGAAATAATAATAAGAAAATAGAAATAGAAAAGAATAGAAAAGAAATAATAATAAAAAGATGCAATGGTGCAACTTAATAGACTGTTTCTTCCTAGCTTACAGTAGCTTGGTGTGCAGCACTAGTTTGGGAGGGATAGGAGGTGACATGAGGGACAGAAGCAATGGAGAGTGTCAGCCTGCTCATCTGTTGACCTGGAATGGTGCTATGGTTTCTTATGTGGTCAGGGATCTGAAAAGTATAGATTTGTTTTGACTTTACACCAGTTTGTGTTTCTCTCTTTTCTTTTTCCTTTTTTTTTTTTTTTTTTTTTTTTTCCCCTCTGCTAGGTTGAAAGAGGCAGCCCCAAGAGTTGCTTCTTATTTTTGGGTTATGTTTTATGTGAAATAAACTGGGTCAGTGTCCTGTCTGATGCCTGGAATCCCAACCCTCATCCCGAGACTCACAACATGATTGTCTGTTTGCTGTATATGATGGTCCTGTTGGCGAAGGAGGAGCAGCTTATAGGCAGAGAGGTAAGTTTTGTGTAGGTTCCTATGTRTCTGTGAAGAACAACACTTTGCCGACATGGAGACAGGCTGTGACTTCTTCCTCACCTGCAGGGTTATTAACACAGGAACATTTTAGCTGTTGTAGAGCAGTGTAGAGCACTCTTGTGCAGCCACCCTGATGTTGCCCTTATCTTTGTCCCCTACAGCTTCAGGATAACTGCACCTTTTATTAAGGACCTAAAGCTAAGCCAGGCTTTGTGTGGTGTGGACTTAGAGCTCCTATMACCCAGAACTATAAAACAATAAACTTGGAAATGTCTCTCCTCTATAGTTGAAATAGGCTTTATATTTTTATAGCTGCCTAAGAGGAAAATATCCATTCATCTGCTTTAACATGTTTTGTGGGAAGTTATTTATAACTGTCATTCAGGCCTCAGAACTGCCTCTGCAAACATTTATATCTTACCATAAAGTGCACCCCTTCTAACTCAATATGACATATAGACTGTGATGACATGTCACAGTGATATAATGTCTTGAAGACCAAATATGTCTTTAAGAAGCCTGTCAGTGTCTGCTTGTGACAAGTTATTCGGGCAAGTTTATTGCATCTCTTGAAACTGGTGGAATTTTCTTTTTCTTGCTCTGAAGACAGATTTCATCGTCTCTGGCACCTCAGTACTTGTCCCATTTACGGTTGCATTGCAATATTTGCCTGAGGAAGGGAAAGAAAGTGTGGGATTAAGGACCAGCAGCACTGGGTGTTACAATGAACTTCCCAAACGCTGCTTTTGTTAAGAGTTCTGTATAGGTGAATCGTGCAGATGCAGTGTGATTCAATGCACTGCTTCCAAAGGGRCTGGGAATCTCCAGGAAGTCCCATTTCACATCTGCTTTCTTCCATATGCAGTGTCTTCTGATTTCCAGGGAGGCCCTGAATTGTCAAGGTGCAACATCTTATTCCAGCTTAGGAAAACTACTGAAGTTCATGGGTAGCAGACTGGTTTTGCCTGAAATGTTTTTGCTTTTAAGAAGATTCTTCAGCTTCAAAAGCTTCCTATATGTATTTATTATATGAGTCTTGGGAATTTCTTTCTAACCTCCAGGAAAGTGTTTCAGCTGGCCTGCTGTTACTCTCCTTTTTCCTGCTATGATGCTCCTGTGGCAACTTGATGTAAATGTTAAACTTATATCTGAGCCCTATATTCCAGGATGCTGTAGGCTGCTATTGGTCCAGCTCAGGATGTTATTTATGAGAAAGTATAACTGAGGAGTTGCCAGGTTTGGTAGATAATTCATGAAAACGGTGGAACAATTGTGAGAGTACTTCCAATATTAGGTAATGTAWATGTTCATTCAAAACAACAGAGAAGGTGGAGCTTAAGAGACATGTCTTTAAATCTTCAGGAATCACCAGTAATTAATCTCCTTGGACAGACCAGCTCCCTCCCTTGGCAACTTGTGGGCATCTCATCTTACCAGAGCATCATCAACTACTGCAACAGCCACTATCCCCCTTCTGTTATCCTTGCCAGGGATGCAGCAGCTGAACTGGTGGTGAAGCTCCTGAAAATATCAGCAGGCTTTGGCGCATCTTCAGACAGCCATATCCACCTTGTAAGTTGCACTGGTTTTGCAGTGTCTCTAAGCTGTCTTAGTTGTTTGCAAGGTCCATCGTTTTGTGCAAGGTATATGTAGAACATGAAAATAATAAGCATGATTTTTTAAAAAAATTCATTTTGATTTTGGTTAACAGGATGCAACACTGAAATGCCGAGCGTACATTCATCAAGTGGTTCAGTTTCTTAGCACCTTAGAACAAAGTGGAAAGATTACCCTTGCAATTTTGGAGCAAGAAATGGCCAAGCTGCTAGATGATATAATCATCTTTAATCCTCCAGGTTTGTATTGATAAGATGACAAAYTGTTTTAAAGCAGTCAAGATCCTTCATTCTAGCACAAGGGTCTTTGAGCTTTGGTTAATTATGTAATTGTATTACTGTAATGTCTCTGTTATGGGTAGGACATGTTGTTTTAGGTAAACATGTGAGCACAAAACAAAACTATGATCCTCTGTAGAGCTGTCAAGGGGGCTAGGGCCAGCAGAAACATTTTTATGACACACAAAACTGGCCAGCATGTGGAGTTCCTAGTACAAGAGTGTTAGATCTATTGGAGACAGATTTTCCCCCAAATTATTGGTTTGAAGGTGAAGAATCTTTAAAATATAAATTTTGGAGGGTTTCTTTGCTGTCAGAGTCTTTTTTTTTTTTTTCTCCACCCAAAAATGCTTTCAAAGGCACACACCCTGTCTGAGTAATTCTAAACCACTGTAACCATTGTAAACCACAAGAAAACTTGCAGTATAAGAGTAGAGAAATTATACTGGTGTATGTAAGTAATACAGTGTGTCCACACCCGCAGGGATTTTATTGACCCGATGGGCTTTTTATGCATTAGGCTACAGCAAGGTATGGCTTCAAAAAATTCTAGGTTTGAACTGCACTGGAATTGGCAGATAGTATAAAATGTGTGAGGCTATTAGAAAAATCTCAAGGCTTAGCTTGGTTATATTTGAATTAAATGATCAGGAGCTTGGTGATTTAGCTCTGAACTGTGCTTTAAGTTGTAGTTTTGTACCTGCATTTTCTTGGGAGACAGCAAACTTACTTTTACTATTCACTTTATTTGCAATGCAGTAGTGCTGAAAGTCCCTAACTGAAAAATAGACTTAGATGTCCTGAGTGCAGTACACCCTGTTGGGTATGTTATGAATTAAATTGCGAAGGAAATAAGCTGTTAGGAGCAAGTGTCTTATTGCAGGTATGTAATGAAAAAGTGGCTTTCCCAGGACCTAAAGAAATGTTTGGTCATGAAGTTGAATTTAAGTTGTCTAGGGTCCAACTTCCGTTTACTGAAATGGTTCATTATTAAAACCCAGACAGCAACATGTKCCCSTGAGGAAGAGCTTGTTTGGKGTGAGGGTGCCCAGCCCTGGCCCAGGCTGCCCAGGGAGGCTGCGGAGGCTCCTGCTCTGCAGATCTGCCAACCCGCCGGGATGKGACCGGGTGCCCCGAGCTCTGGGTGTCCCTGCTGGAGCASGGGSTGSACTGGRTGRKCTCTAGAGGTCCCTTCCAACCTCAACCATCCTGGGATTCTTACCCGTGCCTTTCAGACATGGACCTGCAGACGCGCCACGTGGCCCTGAGCAGCCTCTTCGCGGAGACGCTGATGATGCTGAACAACTCGAGCGTGGCCACGGCCGAGTCGCTGCGGGGCAGCCTGCGCAAGTGGGTGGACAGCAACGTGCGGGGGCTGCTGGCCATGCCCCTGCTCACGGCCGCCTGCCAGAGCCTGGCCTCCGTCCGCCACATGGCCGAGGCCACCGAGGCTGCTATCACGGCCTACTTCAACGCAGGTAGCGGCGTGTCTGGTGTCTTGCTTTGGTGCCCCTTCAGTAGGASTCACCTAGGAGTCCCTAACTTCATGCTGCCTGGTAGCTTGAACTGGATTTTAGTTCATCTCTCAAAACTGGGGCTCTTTTCTCTCTGTTTGTTGACTCTCAAYGTTATGTGCAATGTGAATGAACTGTTCACAGCTGGATATGGAGAAGTCAGGTCGTTGTGCCTTGGATTTGTTTTTAACTGTTAAGCTTGTTATCTTGGAAACTAAATTGCTTGATTCTCTGTTAAGACTGAATTCCTCTCTGTGAGCTCTGTGCTCTTTTTATAGAAAAAGGTTTTTAATTTTTAAGAGCTGTCCCAAGAAAACTAAAGAGATTTGTGTCCCTTCCTTGAAGGGTTCTGTAGACTGGTTTGGGCAAGTGGCTGAAATACTCTGTGTAAATCTCTCAAATTCTGTGGCTTTTAATTGTTTTCCCGCATAAACCATGTAGATAATGATTTCTACCACATTCCATTTAATAGCTTGTAAGTTCACCTGAAGGAAACAGTTAGAATTCCATTGTTAAAAAATTAAAATTTATTCCTGAGTTAACCCTGGCAAARCATCTCACTTTGACCTGCACTACAATAAACCAATCTCCACAGATMTTTTTTTTTTTTGTAATCTCCAGCCATCACAGTGGTGACGCAGATGGATTATTTGGAACACAGAGCTAAAATGGTTTGAAATCTGCAGTTTACAGGAACACAGCACTATAGTTTTGGTTATTTTTTGCTAAGCACTGCTTGCTTATGCTCTTTATTTCTCCTTCTGCTTTGTTTTTAGAGTCTCCTCATCACCAGGATTTAGGCTGGGGCCCTATTCTTGCCTCTCTCCAAGTTCCTGAGCTAACCATGGAGGAGTTCCTGCAGGAGTGTCTGTCTTTGGGAAGCTACTTGACCCTATATGTCTACCTGCTGCAAAGTCTAAACACTGACCAGACACTTGCCAATGAAATGAAAACCCTGCAGACTATTAGTAAATGGCTGGAGCAAGTGCATCCAAGGTACAGACCACCAGTCTGCTGAATGTGCCTTGATTTTTCCAAGTAAGGCAGCAGTTGTRCAAGACACTATAATGTGGCTGCTGRATCCTCCATGTCACAAACACTGTGATGTGTCCCAGTGCCAGAAAAYGATGTGAGGAAATGCCGGGGGAAATTTGTCTGCTTGAACACCTCTTATTTTCCTTTTGGTCAGTTTTCAATCAGAAATGCTTGTTTTCAATGGCAGCCTGGATTTATGCTCAGTTAAAATTACTATGAACAAATCCTAAACCACTGGAAAGTGGGATACACTTTCCAGTGGTTTAGTGGGATCCACTTYAGTGGGATCCACTTTCCAGAATGTCCACTAGGTGGGATAGGATATATGCTAAATACTCAGAGTGATATGTTGAAGGTCTGATGTTCATAGCTGTGCAAGGCAGAATGTCAGGACCCCTGAACAAAATCTTACTCTTGTGTGTGTGGTTGAGTGCCTAAAGTTAGAGATCTGATTTCCTGTAAAGGTTAAAGTGATAATACTTTATATTTACAATCTGTAACAATGGTATTTGCAGACTGCTGACATTATTGCCAGAATTCAGAAGAACTTGGTGAATGTATTTGTATTTTAATGCTGATAATGCTCACATTTGCTGAGAGAGAATGTTTTAGGAAAACGTATGTTCCCCGTGTTTTTGGAATTTGAAGGATACCTTGGCTGATGCTGGTAGCTTGCAGCTTTAGGAAGTTCATTGCAAAAGTGGGAGAAAGGAGCCAGTTTAGACCCTCAAACCTGGGATGCCCGGCCTGAGAGAAACAACTGGGTAGAGCCATCTGAGCATGGTCTGGTGCAGAAAGCTGGTGCTATATGTAGAAAACCTGAGCTCATTAACTGCAGCTGTTTGGGGAGGAATTAAAAATATCTCAAGGGAACTTCACGTTGTGTTTTGCTCAGCAGAAGCTTTCGGCGTTTCCTGTTTTAGACGTATCAAAAGTGTYAAGTGGTGTTGGAAATAACAACTGGTGCTGCCTAAGGTGCTTTAAAGATAAGTGAACGAAGGAGTGGAGATCCAGCTTCATTTCTTTTAGTCGAAGTTCTGGATAGGCTGAAATGCATTTAGGACTGCARTATCATTAATTCTTAGATTTAACCTGAAAGGAAGTGTTATTCTTTGTCTCTTAGAGACTGCTAAAACCTGCTGTGTTCTGCACCAAGGTCATAACAATGAGAGTTGCAGCTGCACCTTTGGGGGACTGATAAACTAAGATGAACTGTCACTAACATGTCACCTGAACTCTTCACAGGGCTAATGGGGAGATTTTAACCTTTATACTTCTGCCTTTATTTCTTTTTAATCCACCCAAAGCTCASCGAAGGAGGAGGCGAAGCTGTTCCTTTGGTGGCACAAAGCCATGCAGCTCTCCCTGGTTCAGCTGGAGCAAGACGATGCCATCGTCATCGAGTCTGTCCTCCGGACGCTGCTCGCGATCCAGGGCAGGCAGGGTCAGCTGGCTGAGGAGAGACTGACCTCTGGCATTCTTGGTGCTATTGGGCTGGGCAGGAGGTCACCGTTGTCCCCCAGGTGAGGATTTGGGGCTTCAATGAGTTCGTTGGGTCACTGCGAGTTGTCGCATTGCAAGAGCTGCAGCCTGGATCCAGGCTGTGGAGAGCAGTGCTGAAAGCTGCTCTGAATCAAGGCTGTTCCCAAACCTGTTAAGTAACTTAGCCCCAAGCTGCAGTGAGTTGTAGTAACTGTAGTGAGTGTGATTTTGGCTCAGTTTCCATCTCCAAGTTTGTAGGTAGACTGTTTGTTATAGGAAATTCCTCTTTTAACCTCATCTGTAGAACACTGCTCCARTTTGCGTGGCAAGTTTTCTGTGTGAGTATTGTGCACTCTGTCTTTTCCATCTTAGTCATGAGGTTTTAGAAGATGTTTGAGAGATGTTCAAACAATACATGCTTGTTACTGTTTCCTTTGTAAAGAGATGGAGCAAACTTGGCTCTGAGATGCTGCAGTGGAAAGAGTGCCAAGGAGAAATACGTAAATGCTTGTAGGACACAGTCCACATAGTATTTAGCTTTATAAAGACCTCCTGGGATGTAATCCTGGCATTGTTGGAATTACTCTGGAATTTTACTGTTCCACTCATCTTTGGATTTTGATCATGTGGATGTCTCAAAGGCTGTTAAATGAGTGTTTGGATTGACCTCAAGGTTGTAGCTAAGCAAAATGCAACAGTTCATATTATGTGGTATTATAGTCTCCTCTAGTGTATATATTGATATACTATAGTGTATATGTTATAGTATTTTTTTTCTTACATGCATTAAAAGCAATGTAAGAAGCAATGTCCTCTAAAGCCTCTGCTGTGTTCCCATGCAAGAGATGCCCAACTGAGTAGAACTTGAGATTTGTKCTGTGAAGGACTTGAAACGCTGACGTCCCCTTCTTCTCCTTTTGCCCGTGACAGGTTCCGGGTGGTGGCCCGCAGCTTGGCCACCTTCCTCTTGGTGCAGATTCCTGCGGAGAACCAGGTCCGCCTGCGGGCAGGTCCAGAGCCGAAGCTGTCGCAGAAGGCCCAGCAGGTACCGTGGGCTGCCAACCTGAGCTCCCTGAGGATGGGGGCACTGCAGGTGCTGGGGCTTCAGGCTACCTCCTCATCTCAGCTTTTGAGTTCATTCAGCTCTAGATACCCTCTGTTTTGCTGGGTTTTGAGGGTTTTTTTTTTTTTCTGCTATGATTTTATTTTTATTTATTCYGCTACTGCTTTGCTTGCGGAACCAAACTCTGCATTTCAGAAATAGTTTGTTGCTCTCACTTGCCTCCTCGAGGGTAGGTGTGTTTCACAAATTCATGYAGCATTTGCTGTTCTTCAAAATACCACCTTGGAAGTTGCCAGATATGGAGCAACTGGTAGGTTGGCCTGGTGATGATGTGAGGTTTTAATGGACTTTGCTTTTGGATCCCACCTGATCTGCTGGTCTGAGGTCTGCTGTGGGCACTGGGTATGTATGTACCAATTCATTTCAAGTACGACATAAAAATGTAGTAGCTTGAAACCACTTCAAGTGGAATCTGGACTTCTGTGCTTTTACCTGGCCACTATCATGGGCTTTGGTTTTGTTCTGATGAGTGGTAACTTGTTGGATTGTGATGGGAGGATTGTGTATCTGAGCTCTAAGCTAAAGTGACCCTAAGTGACTCCAAGCAAACCTGTTCCCACAAACTTCTGCAGGAATATGAAGGTATTTTTTTCTAATCCTAGACTAAAAAAATAAAAATTATAGATTATTTTCTGTCCATAACCAAGTTCTGAAACTTTGGGACGTATCAAAAGGTAGAAGAAATTAAAAATAATGCTGTCATTGTTCTGCTTTTCAGGACTCTGTGTAGATCATAGTCACGCTAAGATAATATTCACACTGATATTTGCTTGCCTGAAAGACAGGGCTTAAGAGCCCTATGACAACTAAATATCCCTTTTCCAGTGTGTGYGCCATTGATGTTATTTCAGTAAGCAGCTGCATAAGAATAGGGAGGGAGTAGAGGACTAGAAATGCAAGCACAATAATTTACTTGGTAGAGCTTATTTCTGTACTCTGCAAAATAAACAAAATGTGTTTAGAATATATACCAATATCCATCACAGGTGGCAATGCTATCGTAATAGCTTTATTTCTAATGAAAATCCAAGATATCAGTARGACATTGCCATGTTTTGAGGTGTATTTTGATTTACCCTGAGACCATGTCTTTAGTGCATGACTTAGAGTATTTTGACATATATTTAAGTCATGGAGTCATAGCAAGCCTTGAAGAAYCTGTTGTGTTGATCTCAAAGGAACAACGCAGGATGTGTGAGGTGGCTTGCAGTGGCATTGTGTGATTGCCCAAATGCCGTGTTCGGAGTGCTCCGTGCTCTCGGGCAGACAAGGATCTTCCAGGGGGATGCTGCTCCCGGTGGCAGTGCCACTGCCTTGTCATCCGTGGCCCAAAGCCCACGCAGCTAACAGCGTTTTCCTTGTGTCCATAGGCACTGAATGCTCTTGAGTCTATGGCATCAAACAAACAGTACGTGGATTATCAAGAGCAGCTCTCCCAGGCTTCCCAGTTCATCAGGCATCCAGAGCACTGTCTTCGGGATGGCAATAACCTCTTGGCTCTCCTTGTTAACACTCTGTACCCAGAAGTGCATTACCTGGACAGCATACGGTAGCAGCCACGTCACGCAGCGGTGGATTGCTCTGGTTTACATTTGAAGCTGTTGTTGTTGCACAAGTAACTTTGACCCGCAGATTTCCACTTTAAATAAGCCAGGGGTGTGAGTGAGAGCTGCACCCTGACACATTTCATCCTTTCCTTTCTTTCAAGCACTTATGATCTGCAGGCCTGTGGAATCGTTCAGTTCTTACTGAACAGACTTGGTTATCCTCCTGTGCGTGGTACACATGAGCAGGGAGGGCACCTGAGAACAGACACCCAAATCATTAGGCAGCAAAGATCATCCTTGATTCTTGTAGCCTCTTAAGTTTTTGCTTTGTGCCTTTCCATTTTCCGATGTGTTGTCATGTGAGCCAGGGCAAGCTGGATCAGGGGTTGTCTGTGAAGGAGGTTTTGACCATCTTACCCAGGATACCTCTAAACCTTAAGTTATTGTGTCTTCGGAGACTTGCAGACTTGCATTTGGGAAGATGGTATTAAAAATATAAATTCTTTGCCCTCCCACAGAACTCTGTAGTTGAAAGGCATGTTTACAGTCATCTGTTTCTCCATATACAAACTAAAATTTGGGCTAAAGAAATGTGTTTTTTTTTTTTTTTCCCCCTTCCTATTTTCAAAACTTGGTGAGTTTGCTTCCATGTTGCTTAACTGAATGCAAGTCGTTTCTGGCCATGTTGTTTTGGAGTCAGATAAAGTGTAAAGGTAATTTTCAGGATTCCTCAGTGTGTGGGAGGGGAACAGGCAACTATGTTCATGTTAAATACTGGCTTAATTCTGAARGTCTAGTTGTTTAGAAGGTAGGGGTTTATCAAATGGGCACCTCTTGAATTTTATTCTTACAATCTTACCTGGGTGTGATGTGACGGGATTTGAGATGACACTGTGAAAAGCTATATATATCTTGTGTTAAATCTGGTGATTACTCGTTAAAACTCGATTGTGAAAGCATGAGCAATGAGCCTGCCTGTCGTTGCAGCGGAGAKACCACTGGTTTTGTTGCCTTGTCTGGTTGCAAGATGCCCCTTTCTTTAGGGAAAACAGAAGGTGAGTTTCTCAAGTTGCTCGCCTGACTTGGGCCATTTTGTCCCTGATCTGTTCCTGGGGTCCCAAGGTCCCAGTCTGTGCCCCTCTGCAAAGGAACAGCGACAGCTTTTCTGTGTTGTGCCTTTCTGTTTAGAACATGGTTACACATCAAAATTTAGTTTTGGCTACTAGAGGAAGGAAATGTGCTACCCTACTGTCTGTTCCATAGCACATCGCTGTGAAGGATTTGCACTTACTGTGATTTCTGTGCTGGAGAAGAAGCCACCTCTCTCCTCGACAGATCCTGCCAACTCTCCCAGCTGGGTCATCCGATCACCTTCATCTGGTCTTACAGTTCTTTGCTCTATCTGCGAGCCTACACATTTATGTACGTCCCTCTGTATATTAACCGAACATCAGTGCAGCATGGTTTCTAACAGACTCTTTTGGAAAAATTGCAACTGGAAGGAAGTTTTGCTGCTGCTTTTTTCCTTTTTCCCATAGACTGAAAAGTACTGGTTTTACTAGATTCGATGTTATTGGTTGATTGTGCAAGAAATGTGAAAYGGCCAGAAATATATGTATGACATGCACTTTTAAAATGGTATTGTTTCAGCTGTTGAGTTTTTACAAATGATGTATTTATAACATGCTCTGTCTGCAAAGACCATGCAAAATAAACTTGAAAATTCAAGTAATTCCTAATCAATCTGTGATGTTCTCAACTTGATGGAAGAGCCGCAACCAGGTAACACGTCTTTGTTCTTGGAAAGGAAAGTGTGGGGAAATGCCACACAGTTGATGGAGATTTAGGGAGTCTTCTCTTTGAAATACAGGAATTAAATCCTTGCTCTGCTTTTGTTCATTCTAGCTTGTACATGACACAACGGGAGAAAGCTCARCTATGAAATGGCAGAAATGATGCTTCTCTGTCAATCTTTTGGGGCTTCTTAGTGTCATTCTTTCCTCCTGTTTCCTGTAGTTACACTCTGAGGGTGCATGTACATCCCAACCTCAAAAAGCTGCCTGAGAAAAAACGCAGCGAGTAACATCTGATGGTACCTATTTGTCAYGCTGCCTGCAATGCAAGCCAGATGCTGACTTTGGAGTCATTACTGTTAGGTGAAATCTTGCTCTTTTTCTGTCTGCAGTGTTTTCAAGTCTCTACAAACCTGTTTTTTATATGACTGTCTATACAGCATGATGATTATTGCCTGTCCATGTTACTGCAGGAGCTGATGCTTGAAGTCCTCCAAAGGGCATGGTGTTGATGGGGTCTTGTTTTCCTGCTCTTCCTGCTGGTGGAAGCTCAGGACAACTGCAATTTTTCCTCAGAGAACTGCTCATTATGGTCTGCAGACAATTATTTGCTAGAATTGCTTGGTGAAGGTTATTTTCATTGAAGCTGCTCTTTTATACCTGATGTGCTGAAGAGTTGCACGTGCTCTCTCTATTTCTCTTAAATTGATCTCATTTTGCAGGGGTAGGGAGGAAGAATGCAAACCCACCTACTAACACCAAACATTTGTTCTTGTCCCAAAATCAAATCTTAAAACAGTATTTCCTGACAGAGGTAGGGAATTAACCTCATTGTGTTAAATGCTTAATAAGAGCTGGACAAAATACAACTGCTTTCCCTTAAAGTCAAGATCTTTGTCTAATCCTAACCTGCAGCACTGCTTTTTTGATACCTTGAGTGTGACTAGGTAATCTCAGGAGGAAAGCTAAGTTTTGTGTTGTGCTTATCATTGCAGCTCTCAGCAGATGATGATGAAATCTGAATAACAACTGCTTAATACAAATACACCTCTTGAATAATTTCTGGCTTTTAAGAGAGCGAATATATGTGGCTTTTGTGGTGTTTGTCTCTGCCAGTACTAACTGCAATGGAGTGAACTGTTAACCTGAGGATTGCAGCTTAAATATTTATTAGGAAAATAGGTGTCAGAGGGCAATGGATGTGACAGTTTAAAGTGGTATTAACTTAAGATGATGCAGTAGAGTGGAAAAATGGATGCCTGAACAGCAAGTGTGAAATACATGCATTGGTCTTTCCTGTGCACACACGTCCTCTGGAGCATCCCCCAGGGCCCATGGCATGGTGGTGATGGGCATTTGTGTCACCTGAGACCAGATACGGCACCTTTCCGGAGGCTCAACTGATAAATGGAGCAACAGCAAATCCTCCCAAGTCCTGACTATGGCCTATACATACATGTATATGGATAAACTGCAGGAAAAAGAGAAATTGGGTCACTTAACTGTTAGGCAAAGCAAAGTCAATGTGAGAAGGTCATTCATTTTTTTCCCCTTCATGTTCTTCTGAAATAGCCTCCGTGGCATCTTGTTGGGTATCCCAGTTCTTCCCATTTGCTGCACTGTTGTGTGCTGCACTCAAAGCCAAATAAGAAGTTGAAYGACGCTGATCTGTGAGTTTCCTCAGATTTGAATAACTGCAGATGTTGTGACACACTGGCACACTTGAGAGTGCAACATCCTAACATCACATCAGGTGATGTTTTTGTTTTATGTTTTTTGTCTCCACCYCTGCTAGGATTACAAACTGGACTTAAAAGCTGAGGTTAAATCATCTTCTTGCATCTCTTTTCCTTGTTATATTGGTCTGTTAACTTGTTACTGTTTACAGCTGTGTGCTCTCGTTTAACAGCACAGATGTTATGAAAAGGCAAAATTTAAGAGCTCTCAGTACCAACCCTTTGATGTCCAGAGTCTTGGTTTGTGGCATTTGGACTACAAGCCTCCCAGACTAGTTGACTTGCTTCGTCTTGGAGCATGGTCAAGGCTAAAATAGGGACGTTTTTGCAGATGAGAGAGGACTGATGAATACCAGTGTGATTTACACCATAGGGATGACCTGCACCCCATATTGTTGTGGGGATCACCCAAAAACACATCTGTAACAGTTGTGGTGAGATAGGTCTGGGATTACAGCTCGGAAGAGTTTAAGGGTTGGGGCTTAAAAGCATCTCTTCACGTAATAGATAAACCACTTAGAAATTACTTTAGTTAGAAAAAAACATGTTTAATTGTGAAGTGTTTTGAGATTTTCTGGGAGAAAACCAGTTATATTTCTTAGCACAGGTATCTCATAGAGTTTGTTTTGTTGCTCTGTTGCCGTGGCTGCTATGTGAAGGTCCTGAGATGGAGCTGGTGTGTGTGAGTGCACTTATGTACCAGTTGTGGTTGTACCAGTTGTAGTAGTAAGAGCTGTAAGTAAATCTACATTATAGATCACCTTTGAATTTCCTATTTCAGCTCTCAGCTTTCTGAATTTTTATTTTATTTAGTTCTGTTTTCATTTTGCTTGGACTCCTCGTGAAAGTTAAGACTTCTTTTAAAGTTTCAGATAAATTCTTCTAGAAGTTAAGGAATTAAAAAAGAAAATCACTACAGAAATTGTGAGTTTTTCTTCAGTCCTGATATTTTACAGAGCGGAATGGGCCTATTCCTGTCTCTAAGCTCTATGTATTTTTGGCTGGTTTAAAAGTAACTAGTTTTGAAGTAATTTGGGGAAAAGGTCTGTAGCAAAACAATGGGAGGAAATGGCAGACTCCCATCTACTTGCTGAACACTGTCTGATGTAGCTTGAAAACTACAGCTTGGCTGGATGTCTTCGGTAGATCCTGTTCTGCTCTTCCAGCTCCATCCTTCTCTATCCATCTTCCCTTTGATGGCTGCTCCTGCTCATAAGTCAATGGCCATCCATTCAGCTGTCAGCAGCAGTCTGGTATTTGGGGAGTCCTATCTTGGCACCTGGTGAGCAGGAGATGGAGCCACGTGCGTGGCAGAGACCTCAGCTACGTGTTGCCAGAGGCCCTTGCGTGGCCAGGGCCAACCTGTGCCTACGGTCCAGGTTCTCATAGGTGGAGTCCTGCGCCTGGGCCCTGGCAAAGAGAAGCACTTAAGGCCACGATGCATTTAGGGCTGTCTTAGTCTTTCTACATGGCTTTAGCTAATAGTGAAGGAACTTTGTAATACGTGGGGCCCTAATTCTCCTGGGTATGGATCCTCTCTTCTATAGCAGGTAATTTTTCAGTAGCTGGTTTATGACTAAYGTTTTGAGTCTCAAAGGATCCAGAAGGATCTGCAGCACTCTTGGTGTGAACTATTGCTGCTGTTTCAGGGGCTAAGGGTGGTCTCCCCCACTTTAGAAGTGGTATTAAGGATCTTCTAATGTATATGCAGAGCGTGGAGCATCTTGGCTAGTGCCTCCCAGCTTCTGCTCAAGTTGCTCATTCTCAGAGCAGCTCGTCCTCCCATGGATAGGGTCAGTTCTCACCTGTACCCAGGCTCAGGCCACAGTCTGTCACAGGGGGACCCTTGGCCAGCAGCCCAACCCTGTCTCTGCCCCAGGAACCTGCTGTCGGGCAAGAAGGCTGGCGCCAAGACCAAGGACAAGGGTGTTTCTCCCCTCAAGGACAAGGGTGTTTCTGTCCTTAGCCACCTCCAACTTCCTACGGGATGCCATGAATAGAAGGCAGGATGTTCTTACCGGGCCAGGCTGGTTGGGGTAGTGAAGGGACCTGTTAATCGAGAAGGAAGATGCAAGTCAGCAGCGTGGTCAGAGCGAGCTGCAGAGCTGCTCTTTACTACAGCGTGATTGTAACATGTCAGTGAATGGGAGGAAGGAAAGGTTAGTAGTTCTGTGGCTACCTTTCAGGAGGGTAGAAATTAGGCACCTGAATATGAGCAGCAAAGTATTTCTGGCTGTACTTATCCCTCCTATAGCTCGAGGGTTGCTATCGGGTTGTTTTTATACCAGTGGCATCACGTTTTCTCTGGCCAGAGCCCCAGATCTGGGGCCTCCTCCTGACCTGGTTCTCACTGCAGCCTAGCACGGCAGTTTTGCACTAGACTGGGTGCAGAAGTCAGGAGTTTGGGGGGTTCTGGCCTGTAGCTTTCCTCTCCAACCTTTGGGAAGGCTCTTGGTTCACTCTGGGAGCTATTTCTGATGTCTTGGAATTAAACGTTTCCCTGCCCTCATGTCCTTGACACCCTGGGGAATTGAGATTTCACTAATGATTATGAAGCACTCGGATGTTGAGGCCCTGGGGACTGAGACTGTGCAAGGAGGAACCTGACCCTGGGAGATGAAAGTGTTTTGAGGGGTGCAGTGGAGGTAAATCCTGCCCAAGGACTAGATGGAAAGAAGTGATAATTAGTCTACACACACGCACACGTGTAGTATACAGTATGTATATACATACGTGTGTGTGTTTGTATGTAGGCAGTGGCTTTTCAACTAATTGCACATGTTTTAATTCATTAACCTTTCTTCTCAGGCCTAGGGAAACTCCCGCCTACCCTGTCTTTTCCAGAAGACGACCGCGCTTTGTTGGGTTCTGACCAGGAGTTTCCTTTCACTTGCTCTTGGGCTTCCCCTTAGAGACACCACCTTCCTAATAGACACCACCTTCCTAAGGTGGAAAGCAATCACAAAAACGTCCTGCCTGATTCAGTCTGCTGACTTAGGGGTTGGAGAGAGGAAGACTACCCAAGGAGCGAGCGCGTGATACCTACCTCCTCTCCAGAACACAGTAACGCCCACGAGCAGCAGCAACACCAGCACTTTGATTCCCAAGGGCACGAGGATGAGCGCGAGGAAGAGGGAGCTGCCGGTCGCCTGGAAGGTGTAGAAGTAGAGGGCGCCCTCGGCCCTGCCGTGGCTGTTGAYGGCGGTGCAGGTGTACCGCCCGTGGCGCGGCAGGCGCTGCAGCTCCGCCGTGACGCGGCGGCCGCCGCCGGCCAGCGAGGCGCGCTGGCCGCCCAGGGGCCCGCTCCAGGCCAGCGCGGGCGCCGGCTCGCCCTCGGCCGTGCAGCGCGCCGCGAAGGAGCGCCCGCCCCGCGCGCTCACCGTGATGTTGGTGATCCGCGGGGCCGCTGCGCCGCGGCAGAGAGAGCGCGTTAGGCCTCACAGCTCCCTCCCRTGCAGGGCTTGGGCATCGGGGCCCTTAAATGTCACCAACATCTGCATTTCGCTTCCTTTCACCTCCCCCCACTCTTTTTTTTCCCTCCGTGGGGAGGTGCAACCTGTGTTGCGTCCTTGTCACTGCTTAGGCACATGACTGAGCTGTGGTCAACTTCAGCCCATGTCACTGTGGTGGCATAGGACGAGGCCCTGTGCTGCCTTCCGGGAAGAATGGCAGTTTTCTCTGTTTTTATCCTAAATTACAGCCTAGTAACAGCTGTGACACAGGCCTGATGAATTGTTGTCAGGACTCCAACTTCCTTCCCACCCTCAGGCATAGTCGATGTTTGCTGTTCACTTAATCTTTGTAGGGACCACCGAAAAGCTGGTTTAGCTCCCTGGTCACTTTGGGATAGCGTGTTAATACCAAGATAGGGCTGTTAATTGCATATCCTGAACTTTCAGGGTGTGAAATGGTGTGGCTGAATGAGCAGTGGTGAAGAACACATGAGGGMAGCAAAATATTTAGAGAGACACTGTTAAAAAATGTCAGAATTGGTCTAATTTCATGGACTTTTACATTCAGGTAGACTGTGGAGACAAATCTTGCTGCTCTTCTGCCCTGCTCCTGCCCTGCGTTAGGGGCACTTAGGAAAGCCAAGGCGCTGCTCTAGATGGAAGGAGAGCCTCAAATACCAGGCRTTTCTGAGAAGTAACTTAACTCATCCTTGTGCTTTGCCTGGACGCCTGCAGTGCACAACAGGTATTTTCCCTTCACAAAAATCATGCAACACATCATATGTGTCCTGTTATCATATGTGTCTCCTAGCGCTCTTTGCATCTGCGAGCACCCCCTCAGATAGAGCATTAGAGTTTTCCTGAGCTGAGCTCTTCTGAAATGTGGGTGCTGGGTGTGAATTGAGCAGCCTGAGGGCGAGCTGGCCCCGTGCAGACATGCGTGCGAGGGAAGGCAGCAGAGGGGCACGTGGAGCTCTATAATCTGCGCTGGAAATTCACTCCCTGCTCGCTCTGGGGGGCCCTGCCATGCYAAGCAGCTCGGAAAGAAGGTATTTTTTTCAGCTGGATTATCATCTGGAAAAGAACAAGGAGACCCGCTGCAGCAGTGAGTGCTCACGCTGCATGTCTGTACTGCAGAGCCCGTATGGGTTTCAGCAGGAGCAGTGTGATCCTGGCAGGGCTGGGGTGAAGCTTTGAAATGGAGATTTTGGCATGGAGCTGATGTGTTTCCCTCCCTCCCAGTCTGTTGAGGCTCCTCAGGAAGGAGCGACTAGTTGTGTGCCCATCCTGTCCTTCTAACAGCTATTGCAGTGGGTCCTAAACTCATGTGCGATTCAGATGTCCCTCCTCTAGCTTCTTTTTCCCGTCACCAAAGGAAGGGTGTTTTATCTCATGTGACTGTTGTCTCGCTGTCAGTCAAAGTCACTTTGCCTTGTCCCTGTTGCACCTGTGTTTTTTTGTAACGGGTCTCTAGCCGAGTTTGGAGAGGCTGGGACTAGGCTCTCTCCATGGGGACAACATTAAGTGCGTTTAGCTGCAGGTGCCCGAGGCAGCTTGAGATGCTGCTTTCACACACAGGCGAAGAGGGAAGCCCGGAGCTGACCCCTRCCCCAGGCATCCAGGCCTGGCTATTTACTTGTCACAGCTCCTGCTCTGCTTTGTTCCTTTTCCCCTCCTCGTGTTGTGCCTCTTGCCTCATTACTGGAAGGCTTTAGAAGGCAAAGTCTAAACCCAGCCCAATTGCTCTAACATGTCCCCCAGGGCTGACCAGCAGGAAAGCCAGCCTTTTGGAAGAGCATCTCGTGTTGTCACTGGCCTGTTTGGTCTTACTGATTTGCTCATCTTTTTGACTTTGCTATGGGGTGGGTTTGGCTCTTACCTATTATRTGGAGCTTTAACCCATTCCTGCTCTCGTATTTGTCATGCACATCTCCGGAGAGCTCCACTCGGCAGAAATACCTCTCGCTGTCGCTCCAGGTCAGGTTGTCGATCCTGATGGTGAGGTCCTTGTGCCGGGGGTTGCCAAGCAGCTTGTATTTGTTTTTGTAGCTGACTGCAGTCTTGCAGAGCTCGCCGGCGCCCGGAGCGATGCACTTGAACACGACCGTCCCGTTGTAAGGTTCCCTCACCCTCCAAATGGCCGTGAGGGGCCGGTCGATGGTTTTGTAGGGGTGCGTGAAGGTGCAGGGCAGAACAGCCGTCTTCCCAAACTCACCAGTAACGTCGGACGGGACCTGAATGGACCAACCGCTGTTCTGCAGACCTGGAAGCAGAAAGAGATGAGTTAAACGGGTTTACCTGGAGCGTTGCACTTCTGGGGAGGGCGTTTGGGATCCTTTTTGCTCTGTTCTTAGCTATAAAATGGGTGCTCTGTTGCCTTGATGGGCCCTGTGCTGACTGCTGTTGGTGCAGAGGGCTCGCAGGTCATTAACAGCCTACTTCTGTGCTTGGCTGCTGTGGTCTAAGGAGCTTGTTCCTCCGGCTTGTGTTGGAAGCAGCTTGTTGTCTGAGCCTATATCTTGCTTTTCAAGTGAAYGGTAGCAACTTAAGTTGTGGTAATACAGTCTTTTGCAGTCACCAGCTGTTTCTATTGAGCACTTGGAAGCCAGAAATTAAAAAAAAAAGAAAAAAAAAAAAGAAAATGGAGTATGTCCAGAAGTCCTGTGGTTGTAAGCAGTAAAATACAGTAAGTTAGCAGCCCTGTATTTGAGCCTCCAACAACATTCCTGTGTTGTAGGATTTGTTGTGCACGTTGGTTGTTGCAGTAATTTCTGGAGAAGGTTGTGATGTCTGATGTTTCTAATGCTCTCATCACACAGTGACATCTTATTTGCAAGGTATGAGAAGACTTAAATACTGACTCGAGAGCCTCATCAAGGCTGGTGTGAATAGGCAAGTTCCCTATTTCTCATCCCATGTGACATGTAAGAGGAAAGAGGCCTGTGTTACCAGAGCAGGTTATCGTCATATGGACTCCAGCTGCCAGTGACTTCTAACACGAGCCTTGTCCTTTTGTCCCAACGGGAATTTTTGAGTTTTCCAGACAGTATGTTGTGTAGAGTTGGAATTTTGCTCTCCAGGCCAAATCTGGCTACCGTGAATYGTAGCACTGTTGGGAAGTTGAACCTTGTTGCCCCCAGACTTGGTTTCACCATTTCCGTTTGATGACAGAAATAGCCTTCACTTGAATCAGTGCACTCCACCCTTAATGCAAATTTAGGGAAGACCCTGAATTTCTCATCCCACTTCCATCCACCAGTACCCACAAGCATTAACAAACAGCAACTGCAGGAAGCCCTCACTTTTCTACATAGATACGCGTATTTACTGGCAGTGTTGGTGGTTATAAGCAGCTGTTACACCACGCTGTGGCATYAGGAAGGGGTTTGGCTGCACTTGTGTTTTCTAAAGCTTCCTTGATGGCTTCATTAAATCAGCAACGTTCTCAGTAGYTGTGATGGGAGCGCTTGGGAAAAATGCAGTGGCCACCAGTAAATAATTGCTGCCCATCCCTGGCCTGGCTGACTTCCCTGTGGTTTGTGGCATTTAGCTGTCACGTTAATCGTTGCAAATATATTTGTAGATAAGGGCAATGCCTTATTCTTATATCTATGCTCCATAATATTTGGCAAATTCCTCTATGACCCTGCAGCTAGCATTAATTTACTGCATGCTTCACAGTGGATACAGGCCAGGATAGGACCAATTAAGTTATTTATCTGGAATTGGTGGCGAGCCAGTGTTTTAATCACTGAAATCTGGAGTGGGACAGCCTTGTCATTTGCTAAAACAATATAGTTGCCTTTTGCAGCCTGGACAGTCTAACCTGGCAGGCTACATGGTCATGGGAGCTCCATGAAGCTCATGGACTCTGCACACTAGGAATTGTCAGCAAATATGCAGAATGCTGTTGCTTTTCCAGGTTCTTTCATGTTCTTTATTCTGACGCTACAGAATTAGCTCTTCTCCCTATTGATCAGCTGTCTGACTTCTTTCGGATCTGCTGAATCCTGCTGTTGCCCTGAGGGTTTCTCTGATCAGAGGCAGACTTGGGAATGCAGGGCTGACATCTCGCTGTTCCCATTCCTGCCACTCTTGGCAGTGCGATGCGGTCAACAGTGGCTGCTTGACCATGGCCTGAATACTTCATTAGAGATCTCGAGTATGTCAGTGTAACCCTTCAGTTCTGGAGGGCTGCACATCGTGTACTTTTCAGTACATAATTTGCTTTCCTCTGTCACCTTTCTGGTCTGCATTTTTATTTGTATTTTTTTCTGCTTTATTTTAAGCAGAGCATTCTATTAGCATATAAACATCCCTTCGCCTGCCACATGAGAAATAATGTTAAAAATAATTGCTTCTAACGTCTTCAGCTCCATGCATTTCTGTAGAAACACTGTCTGCCTGAAGACCTCAAATTATGAGTGGAGGGAATTGTCAGCATCTAGTTGTAATTTCCTTGTCAAACTAAGGTTACATCCTTAAAGCTTTGACATGATAGGTCTGCCATGGCTTCCTTGTGCTGTTTATGCAGCCTCTGTTTGTCCCTTGGATTGAAGGCCTCATAAGGAACAGAAGCTCATGGGCACGTAGGAGAAGAGTAGGTATCAATCAACCCCTTCCAGGGGTTACAAAGCATGGCAGAACCATGACAGAAAGACCGTGGCAAGAAAGACCATGACAGAAAGACCATGGCAACCACAGAAAGAACAAGAGCTGGAGACCACCATGGGCACTGTTTGACAGTGTTCTTAACCAAATCCACATGATTTTAATGGAATTCAAGAATATTAACTTAAACATGAGCATAAATACTCATTGTATTGGGCAAACAATAGATTTTTAAGATTGCCTAGATTGTAAAATAATCCCTGGGAAGGTCAAGCAGCATTCCCGGATGATGGTCAAAATGCTGCACCCAACTGAAAGAAGAAAGTTAGATGAAGATGAATTCCCTCCACAATTTAAGAAAGGAAATAAACCAAAGACATCTCTGACAGTGGAGACAGACTTGAGGTTTTCCAGGATTGTCACAAGCATCTGTAATGWGGCTCCTTTTAAGCAGCATGATGGATTGGACAATTCTTAGAGAACTAGTTGTACCAGACAATTCCACTGGCACTTTGAGTAGAGCGAGAAGAAAAGCTGTTATTAGACAGGGAATTGTAGCAAGTTCAGAACTCACCCTTCTTGAAGATGCAAAGGAGGCACAGAAGAAAGAAACCAAACCTTTTCATGCTGCTTGACGTTCCCCACAGAGATGTATCAGCAAAGCAGAGCTGTCTCTGCTACGTCTGAGCCCCTGATCTCTCAGTCACAAAAGGTTTTTTCCAGGAATGGAAGAAGCTGTTTTTTTTTTTTTTTCCCTCTCTCCTTGGAGGGAATGAGTTGTCTGGCTGAGCCGGGACGGGATTCAGATATTAATAGTTTTGTGGTCAGTCATGTGCAAACTAGAAGGGAGGGAATCGAAGTGTTGCCACTTTCCAGCCGAAGGGGAGGAGCGGGAGGGGAGCAGGGCTGGGAACTCGGGCTCCATGTGTGTGGTGGGGCAAAAGGGACCGACTTCCAGGTGCTATGAAATGGTTCATCAGGAGGAGGTTCTGCTGAAGGAGGTCGGGCTCTCCTGGCTTTAGGCAGGTTGTCTTCTTACATCTGGACTCTGCAGGTCCGCTGTGSTTCCTTATTGCTGTCAAATGCCACCTCCTTTCGGGGTCCTTGGTGACCGCTGGGCCCCAGCTGTTGCTGTCTCGGATGGTTTTGGAAATGATGTGGGTACTTCTCATCAKGAGCATCTCTCCGTTCCCTGTTGTCAGTGAGAAACGTGTCCTGTAAGGCACAACGTGCTTTTGGAGTAAACTCTGCTGAGCTCTCTCTCTGTATCTGTGCTGTCCCGTGTTTATTCCAGTGGTTTTGGTCCTTGGGTTTTCTATTTCCAATCAAGGCTTCCAGAGGAAGTCTAGGAGATRCCTACTTTGTGTAAGACTGGGTGAGAACGGCTGTACCCTCCACCACTGCTTTCTGGAATACACATTTCTGGCCATCCACTGGACTCGCTGGATGCATTTGGTGCTAGATGTCATGTGGAGCCTCAGGCTGAGGTCCTGCCTGGTTCATAACTGGAGAACCAGAGCTAAAGACTTGGGTAGAAATGCAGCGACCCTACTTGTGGTGAGGCATGAAGCAGAACAACCACTGATGTCCTCCCCAACTCCAGTGCCTTTCTGCCGCTGGCAGGAATTACGTGTATCCCAAATACTTCAGCACCATGAATATCTTCTGTTCCACACCAGGGATAGGGTGCAGGCGCAGAGCCTGTGGTCGCTCTTGAGTGATACCTCATCTGCCCAGATTCTCATGACTCTGACAGGTCATGAGTCATTTTCCTCCTCGTTGTTGCCCTGCTTGGAAACGAGCGGAGCTCTGGCTTCTGCTCTGAATCCCTGTGCAAACTCGGGGTTCAGCCGTGGCAAACTTGGCTCTGCCGTTTGCTAACCTGGGCTTATGTCATGTTGCCCGTGCTCCCCCAGACTCTCCCCTTTAGTGATGCAGAGTTTAGTCTTGGAGTGTATATTCCTGCTCTGGGCTCAGCCTAAAGTTTTCCTGTTTTTCTTCCAGGCCTCCTCTCCTCTTGATCAGTGTAGGAACCCAGTTGCCCCTCTCCTCCTGAGGACCAGGGCGGCTGCTTCCCTGTGGTTCCTTGTCTGTGCAGCCACTGGAGGGCTCCCATGGCCAACATAACAGCTAAGGAAAAGCTGCTTAGTGACATGCCCGGCTTTCCCTGCGTCGGGAACTGCCTCCTTCCCGCCAGCCCCCGTGCCAGGGCTCCGCTTGGTGCCCTAACTGTGGGGAGACCCCTACAAATAACACATCCCAGGCTCAGCAGAGTTACCTGAGCATCCGAGCGGTGGAAACRGCGAGAGATCTGTGCTCATCCCAGCTCTGTTATCCACCTTTTCCGTCTAGCTTCCCCATTTTYCCATGCGTGCTGGGTTTAGTTTTTATCTGTTTGTGCTGCAGGTTTGTTGGGCTTGTGATTGCCTTTAAAGCATTGCAGCATTCTGAGCGCGGCGGGTCTCACTTGCTTAAGTGGAGTCTATGCATAAAGCACGTGGTATGGTGAGGCATAAAAGATCAATGGAAAGAATAGCTGCAGTTTGCAGTTAATATGTACTTTCCCTTTCTTAATGTCTTATTCTGGCATCTTCTAGGCTAATATCCAGTAAATCCTGCCCGTTCTGTAGGAGAAGCTGCATTTTCCTTAAAGGGATGCAAACTGCCATAATTCAGGATTTGATCCGGGGATGAAATGGTCAGGAAAAAATCCTGTTGCTTCCTAAAGCACTTGGATTACCGCCCATAAGAACTGCGTGGTGCTCACAAATGCTTGGACCAAGGCAATAAGCAATAAGCAGGTGTCAGGCCATTAACTGCAACGAAGGCAGCCTGGGAGCATGGAAGGCACCTGCAGGACAGAGTGGGCAAGAAGTTTCTCAGCTCTTGGGTGGGAAAAACATCCCGTCCTGCTAGTAGGGGTGCCCAGTGAAATGCAGAAGTATCAATTTTACGAATTTTGCAAACTTCTTGACTGATTTTCTTTTGAGACCATGAGATAGTTGTTAGTAATGAAATGTATTTCTCATACTTGAAAATACAGAGGTGAAAATCTTTAACTGAAAATGTTTGCAAAATGCTTGAAGCAGCCACAGCCTCTTTTTTAAAAATTGTCAGTGACAAATCCATAGAAATTGAGGGAAAGTTCCTTTTTGCTTAGACTTCTTTCTGAAAACCAATTTCCCCCACATCACACATACAGTTGCATTAAAAAGTCCTCTCTTGTTCCAAAATTATATACTCTTCTTGTAGACAACATATGGGTGATATATGCATTCAGACAGAGCGTTTCAAAACATGGCTTGGAAAACACCTGCTGGTCGGGAAGAGTTAATGCTTTGGGCAACTGGATGGTGCAATGCCTGTAGCAAGCGAATGTTGCATCCTGTGATGTAAATGAAGCCTTGTAGCCCAGCTGGAGATATTTGGGATGGGTTTTACTAGGCATTTGTCCGATGCTCAGGCCCCGATATGTGGCTTGTCCCTGCTCAGCTCACATTCCAGAGCGCCGTGYGCTCCCAGGAGTTGCGTCTTGTGCATCTAAATCTGAGCCCTGATTTCCAGCYGCTAATGGAGATACCAGAACTATGTTAATCTTTGATCTTTTCACTCCCCCTTGCAGACAAATTGCATTTGCCTTTTGCCATGCCAGGGTTCTGAGGCTTATTAAAAGCCCTGACAACACAGGRTAAACAAACACGAAACCGCCTCCGCTGAGCAGCGTTTTGCTTCCTCCTGGCTGACGGGTGTGCAGCTCAGCTGGACAACATGGAAAAGGGGAAGGATTTTTTCTTTTTTAATTTTTAAATTCTTTTTCCAAATAAAATTCTTCAAGTAATAGTCTGTGCTCCTGACTGTGGTATATACTTTCTCAGAGGCAGTGAGGTGCAGCAAAGGTGCCAATCTGAGGTAAAATGCAAATTAGTGTCTTGTTCTTCAGTCCTGTAAAACACAAGTTCTGGCAATTTTGCTGGGAGCAAGGAAGCTTAACTCCATTTTTTTTTTTTCATTTTCTTGCACTGTATCAGCAGGCTCATTTACCACGTTCCAGATAATTGCATGTGAGCAAATTCTCAGCAACTTGTCTGCAAGGCTTCCTTTCAGAGCATCATCTTGCTAAAGCAACCAGTTGAACATCTGGCACAAGTTGAGTATGGGCATGAAGGAATTTCCCTAGTCTTCTTCCATTGATTCATGTGATCCAGACTCTGGGTCATCTGTAATGACTTTTTCCTCTGCTCTTGTGCTGAGATAGTATCCAAAATTCTGGAGACAACTTCTGACCCAACAGCTGAAGAGGAAGCCTTCTATATTTGTCATATATTGTTTTTTTTTTCTTCATGATGCATCTTTCTAAGGACATAAGGAAGGACAACAATTGCTATAACACTTGGTTAATGTCTTTCCTCTGTGCTCGTACAGAAGCAATGATCACAGATCTGGTTCCAGAGATACCCGAGTGTCTGTGCTTCCTTGTGCTAGGATAGCATATAGAATTTAAAGAACTGAATTTTTGTGGGTTTTCTCACTCGGAAGATAGATGAATCCGTTTAAACAGAAAGAACCTGTAAATAAAATTAGATGAAGCTGTAAAAAAAAATGTAATGGCAAGGACAAATTTTCCGCAGTGGAAAGGGAGGGAACCTCAGACCTCACCCTGCCAGAGGTCTCTTTCCTAGTGTGCTCTTTGTCAGCTGCTGGGGGATATCTCCAGCTCCCATCACCTTTATGGCTCTCTGTTGTCCTGTAAATAGCAGCATTGGGGTTTTGAAGGACACTTAGAAGGTGGCACTGACTAATTCCCTTTAGCAAGCACCATCGTCGGACTTTGCTTCCTTGGTCTTTGTCCCGTCTGTCTTATCCTGAGTCCTGGTGGCACTGAGGAGGGTGAGAGATGTGTGGCCTCAGGAGCTCTGTGTCTGGGTGTTGCTTTGGCTGTGGTAACTACCATAAGGAGTTATATGCACACCATATAGCTTAGAATTTAAGATGACTGATACTGAGCATCCTGCTGCTGCTGTTAACCAGTGATACAACTTGATGAGTCTCCTGGATCCACCCATGTTGCTGCTGTCTATGAGGATGAACTGGCTCCATCTCAGGTCTCCCAGCTGCCTGGGAGCTTACAGCAGTGTTTTGTAAGGGATGGTTGGCAATCTTTGCTGGCAGAGCAGAAAACACAAGGAATTTCTTAGCGGATTGGCCCTTCCCTTCTGTGGTATCCCATGCTCCACATCWCCTGGCAGAGAGCAGCTTGTTCCATAACCCCCTGGATTTGCTGTGTGCTGCACACCTGACTAAATTGCTGCAATCTGTGTGTCTGCCTGGGCCCCGAGGGTAGTTGCCCCCCTCAAGTTGCCACATGCAGCTGGAGAAGGGCACGTTGGAGCTCCTGTTACTGAGGACCTGCGCAAAGAGGTTGTCCTCCATGCAGGGATGTCTGTGCGTTTGCTGACAATGCACTCCCTTATGCAAGGACCAGACTGGAGCTCTTTGTTCCCTCCCTCCGAGTCTTAATTCCAAGGTTTTCTACTTTAATTATTTCAGTGGCACGTCTAAGTCCTGCCCCTGTTCCTTTGAGGGTGCCRGTCTGCACATGTTCCACACAAAAGCCTTATGTTTTGTCAAATCTGGCACTCTTCCCTGAAGAGATTGGGCCTGCGAAGTAGCTGGGAGGTGAATCCAAGAGGCTGGTGGAATTTTCCCTCCGGCTGCTTTCTGCTAGCGGAGAGCCGGAGGGAAAACCACAGCAYGTGCAGTGCAAGGGAGGTACATGGGGGTGAGGGTGCAAAGGGGATGGGGCGCCCTGGCCGGGCAACGTTCCTGCAGGTGACACTGAGCCTAACACTCAGCACCGCCATGGGACGTGGTCRCTGCTGCACTGGGCTCTGGTCTGGAAACAGACTTGGTTGTTCATTTACGGCTCAGATTTCTTTTCATTCCCTTACAAAAAGGGGATACGGGCTCCTTTACTAGTGGGTTTCAAAGCTCTTCCTTGAGATAGGAGCTGCGCAGCCTACTCTGTAGGTTGGCCAGGGAAGCATGGATTGATTATGTCCATGACTGCAYGGGGTATCAGGAAGCAGGACCTGAACTTTCCCTTAATACAAAAGCCTTGGCCAGGGAAGCAATGGGACCAGTGCGTGGTCTGAGCTTGGGTCATGTCTGTCGTTTCATGTGGCAGACTCAGAGCAAATTCAGAAGCACTTAATGCTCTGAGCTCTTAGAGACAGATTTGTAGCCTGAAATGGAAACCCTGCTCTCAAAAACCTCTGGAAAATACCTCTCTCCCTCTGGTTATCACTCACACACTGCCTTGCCTGAGATCCTTTACCCAATCTCTCTAGGCTGAAGTTATATTTAGTGTGGCRTCTTCAGCAAGCAAATTATTCTCTTTTTTTTTTTTTTTGATAGTTCATAGCATTTCCCTGACCCAAATGCAAAATCTAACCTTTTTCTTTGTTTGTATTTAACAATACTGCCTTAAGCTGGCATATGTCTGAAACGTGATTAAGGGGAGTTCAGCCTTTTTTCCCTCCCTCATCTACAGTCATCAGCTGAATTTCTTTTCTCGGTGTAATCTGGTGCTTTACAGCTCCACACGTGCTCTGACTACTCCTCAGCTCATCTAATGGTGTCGGCAAGAAGTTCTCCATTCTTTGTAGGCATCAAGACTTTGTGCTCACTCTTAAATACAGCACGTGTTTGAAAGGGATGGCTTTCATGGGGAGGTTGAAAGGGCAGAGACCACYGTGCCTTTTAATCTGATCTAGGATATAACTTGCATTACAGCAGAGATGGTTTTCATCCATTTGCCCCTGARCTGAGCTCCAGAACTTGACCTAGCACCAAGTTACCCTATGTAGGAGGAAGAGGCAGTGCAGCCAGGCCCTTCCCCACCACAGAGGAAGGATGTGGGAGGAAAGGTGAGTCGCAGAAGGGCTTCTCGAAGCCGAGCTGGTGGGGTGATAAATGAGGAGTGATTGAGTGATGACTCTCTCCCATGAACTGCATCCAGAAGCAATGTTCTTTGATAACCTTGCTCTGATTGTCCTAGGATTGTCTGCATTGCAGTGAAATCTGCCATTGAGTCATAGGTAGAAGCAATTATATTTTAAGGACGTGAGTTATTAGAGTAGTATAGACACTTTTGCCTTTAGGGGTATTGCTGCCAATAGTCTGTGTAGGTGGTTTGTGACCTACATGAAGGGCAAGCCCTGCAGGTGCTGCTGAAAGGGGAGGCCTTGAGCTCCTTTCTCAGAGAGGCTGGGGSTACAAACTCGGTTCCTTTTCTAGCTGGAAGAAGAATTAGCTGAGATGAAGGTGGTGCAGGGACAGCTTTGCTTGCCTTGGTGGGGTGGTGTGTCCCTCGGAGCCGGAGAAGGAATCATTTTCTACTTTCTGTAGCAGGGGTTCTGTAAGAGGTGGTTTGGAGGTGGGATTGGTGGGATTGATATTTTATCTCATTTGGGGATGTTATTTTGGAGKTCTGTTTACTGAGAAAGGGTTTGAAATTTTGATAGGTGCAGACAAAAGGGGCTAAATAGAGCATGTTGCTGAAATATTATTCCCATGTGYTTGTTTCTTATTACCATTGCCTGGTAGCCAATGGAGCTTTCTGATAGCCAGTGGAATATTTAGCAATAAGTGGTGAATTCCTTTCCAGATTATCAAGTCACTGTTCTAAAGTGTTCAGCAGTCCTTCAAATCAGAGCACGTGTCACGTGTACGTTGGTAGGTGCCCAAGGTTTCTCTTTCTGTGTCGGTCTGGAATCCGCTGGGTTGGGAGGTCCCAGTGGAGAAAATGCCAGGAAGAGTCATGTGAGTTATAGCGTATAAAAGCACTTGCTTTTGCTTCCTCAGGTCTTTAACAAAATAGAAGTGTTCCAGAACATCTCATGCTAACACTTTCAGGTCTCTGTAACCTTTACTTAATTGCACCATTGCCATAAGTCTGCCTGGCTCTTTAGATATAAAGTGAGATAAGGTCCCTGCCTAGGGGAGCTCGCAGTCATTTAGCGTGGTGAATTATAGCATTGACTCCTGGGATTAAGATGAGAGGCTGATAACGTGGAAGAGAAGTGTTTGGGGCAGTGCATTGTTCGTATCAGTTCTCACCACACATGGGGTTGGAGCAAACAATCCACCAATTTGCATCACTCGGTACATCCTGCTCACAGTTCAGCCACCACTGGGGCCCTGCTGGAAGCTCAGAGGCCGGATTAGAAAGTCAGGTTGCACCAGAGGAGAGAAGCTGCTCCACGCACAGGAGGTGAAGTGCAGGAAGCGCAGCTGGAAAGTGGGATGGGGAAGAGCTGGAAGGTGGGATGGGGCAAAGCGGTGGCAATGATCTGCAGTCCAGAAAGGCAAAATAAACCTTTCCTGGGATTTCCACAATCTCTGGGTTTGGGTGTGAGCCTATCCGCATATGTTTGAAAGTCATTGTGCTTCATCACAGCATGTCCTTAAGAACYTAAAACATGGTATGTATCTGGCCCTAGGTTCCCCGTGTTCCCGTTCCTGGCAGTAAGAGGAGTGTTTCTGCTTCTGATGGGGAACTGGTTGGCTACCACCCTTCAGGGACAGGCTTTCAAGGAGTGGGCTTCAGGAGGCTGTGTCATGCAGAGGGATTTTGGTCCAGCACCTGGTGAAATAGAGCCACGTTCTTGTAGGCAAAAGGTATGGCTCACCCTGAAGCAGAACACTGTGTTGTAGAAAAATTAATCCATGATATAAACAGGGAAGACGGGACAGAGATGTGCCTTCTCTGTGGTGTAATCACTTACTTGCCTGGCAGGCTTGACTGTTTTGAATAAATATTAGTTTCCCAGCCTTTGGCCCTTTGTCTCTTTGAATGTATAAAAGCCTTTCAGTTGTCCCCTGAATGCTTTTGGATGGATTCCCAGAAGAATTTACATTGTGGATGGCTTTGTCACATGCCCGAAAGCAGCTGTCTTCTCCAGCACCAGTGGCTGGCTGCCCCTCCTGTGGTCAGGAGAAATCCAGAAACATATGTTTGAGGAACACATGGACAGCCCCACAGGTGTGCAGTCAKAGATGYTTAGATGATTTTACTGAAASTTCCACAGGAACTTAAGGAAAAATTTCTTAACAGTGASGGTGACAGAGCCCTGGAACAGGCTGCCCAGAGAGGTTGTGGAGTCTCCTTCTCTGGAGATCTTCAAAACCCACTTGGACGCAGCCTATGCCACGGGCTCTAGGTGACCCTGTGTGTGCAGGGGGGTTGGATGAGCTAATCTCTAAAGGTCCCTTCAGACCTTAAGGATTCTGTGTGTTTCTCTCATTTCTTGTTCCCAGCTCCATGTAGAAGCGCAGGCTCTTGCAAGTCTTGTGAGTAGCCATCATTCTTTGAAAGGACAATGGAGCAAATGAACTTGCAAAACTCGCCGGTGTGATTATCGCTTACATCGCAGATAGGCCCTCGGTTACCTCCTTAGCTCAATTACGTAAATCTGCAGCACCCAAGTTAGTGGCCTCCTCTGGGAGCGTGGCTATATGGCARGGTGCCTCTCCTGCGTGACTCCCGTGCCCACATTCCTCTGCTCTTATCGGAGACTTCCCAAGTCTTCGGCCTGCTGTGGGCTGTGGCCTGAAGGATGGCGCTGGTTCTGCCTGGTTGGTCCATGGGAGTCTCTTGGATTCCTGCATGTTTGAAGAATTGCCGCCCTGGCAAGGAGTCCAGTGCTTGCAGCTCTGATTCTGAGCTGTACTGGAAAGCGGCTCGTGGGTGGTTTGACTTGACCGTTGGCCAAGACCTCAATGGGATTTAAGTTGAGGGTATGAAGATTGCAGTCCCCTGAAAATGTCATTTCTCCTTTGCACCTGTTGCTTCTGAATCTTGTTTGTGTTTGACAGCAGTTTGCTGCTGATGAGATAGAACTTCAGATTCCAAGAAGTATCAGTCAGGGGAAGTTTTCTGGGGGAGACATTAATGTCAGGTAAAAGGTAAAGTAATAAACATTATTTTATTAAGTTGTTGTTGGGTTGGAATAAACAAAGTTGTTGGGTTGGAATAGATCTCCTTTTCTGGTTTGGTCTCTCRTAATTCCCAGTGTGATTTTCCGTTCACAGCATCCATCGTTTGCTACATTAGGGAGCATTTGCCCTTCTGAACTGAATCCAGCTCTAAGTCTGCATCTTACCAACTTTCATCTTTGGCTGGGGGAGAAAAAAAATCATCACACAGCAAGGCCATCCTCTATGATGTATCAGTTGTGTTTGACTAAATCCCATTCTCCCTGGTATGAGATCCCTGCATTGTCTTGGGTGCGATGCTGCATAGAACCTCTCTTTCCAGAGTCCTTTTTTTTTTTTTTTTTTTTTTGTCTTTTCTGGTTCAGGTGAGGTAACCAGACTTTGTCTTCCTTATTGTGTGGATTGAGAGCAATCAAATGGTATGTAATTTGCCTTGAGGGAGGAGTTCATGGAACCTTAATTGAATACCTCGGAAACAGTTTTGTGGCTCTCAGCCCTCTGGGAATGCTGCTCCTGAGCCTGGGCAAAGGTGCTCTGCACTCACCCGAGGTCACCAYGTGGAGATAAAGCTCTACCCTGAGGTGCTTTAGGAGAGACATGAGAGGTATGTGCTTTCCACAGAGCTGCAGAGGGCACCCAGGGCTGGGTGAACTCAGATGAGGGTCCCTTGCAGTTTGTACCTTCTGGTGGATGCTGCCGTGGTGGAGAATGTGTGAGCCCCAGAGCAAGGTCTGGTCTCCACCACAGGGTTTGCACGTCCCTTGCATGGAAAGCGCTGAGGGCTGCAACATCTCTGTACATGCTCCTGACTTCTTTCCTGACTGATACAAAAATGACTGTGTTTCAGGGAGCTTCCAGACCCAGCTGTTCGGGTGAAGCTGCACCAGTGTCACTGTGATGGTGGCGTTCAGAGACACCCTGTGGTTGAGGAGACTCAAGGGTTAGTGATGTCTGAGTGGGGCTGCAGAAGACAGAGTGTGTCCTTGGGTATATATCACTGACAACATGCTGAGAGTACTCCAGGAATGAGGAAATAAAGAGGGAAGAGGTTTGCAGCACCCGCAAAACAGGGAGTGCTTTAGGCAGAGGACAGCAGCCCAATGTCCCCTTATCATTTTTCTAAGCTTGCAGTTCCTTGCTGCTGGCTCGTAGTCACATAGTTTTCCAAGTGACTGCTGTGCTCCTTCTGCCTAGGATGAAGCTCCTGGTTATTGCATGCAAGAAGCTTGCTGGCTGCTGTGCATCTCAGCAAGAAGGGCATCTACAGAGTGGGGCTTGTTGTGAAGACCCCCAAAACTACAGCCCTGCACAGCACTTGCTCTAAGTGGCATTTCTGTCTCTGGGGAAGATGAGTGTGTGTTAGAGATACTCTGTGCATAGGTAGGTTTGAGTCATCCTTATCTATATTGTGCAGGTAAGTCGAAGGAGATAAGTGATCTGTTGGGTTACACTCGTTGGATCAGAGAGATGAGGCTCGGAGGTTATCATTCTGGGTCCCCATTCCAGGTGGAAAGTGCTGCTTTGTATGTAGGCASTGCGTGAACCTCCCGTAAGGAAGGGTTGTATCTCCCTCTGCCTAAGATTGAAGGCAGAGAGCAGGGCAGGACTGAAGATGCTGCATTTGCTGTCAGATGCTGCTGCTTGCTGTGGATGTTCTGCTCTGTGAGCAAGGGAAAGCTTCACACAAGGTTCGGGGCAGTGTGCGTAGAAAGAGGGTAGAGGTATCCATATGATATGTTAGAAATGGCCATATGCAGCGTAGAAATAGCCATATGCAGGAGCAGCATGATTTTCCCTGACTTGCCAAAGAACCCAGAAAATGCACAGAATTAGTATGGAGTGTAAAGAAGAACTATAATGCAAATACCCTCACCTACACTGTATGTACTGATACGTATATCTTGTGTGCAATTGTGTCTCTGGCCTTTTTTGGCCTGGTGCTGCTGCCTTTTGGCATTTGCAGTCTGTYGACACTTCCAAGCTTTAGTTAACTTTTGCAAAGCTAGCATGCAGTATGGCTGCAATTGAAATTGTAAACCAAACATAAAGTCATAAACATYTTTTTGTCACATATAGCAAGCATGATTATATTACCTAAAATGAATGTTTGCTTGTGTGGCTCCGTTTCATATGAGACATCAAACACATTGACTAGAGGTCCCATATGACCTGTCTGGGCACTTTTGCAGGCTCTGGTCTCCCATCTTATTCTGCGTTTGGACAGTCACTTGCACAGTTGAGTTGTGGCCCATAAGTGGTATCAGCAGAGTGTAGTCACACTAATATTCTCTTTACAACTATATTCTATTCCTAACAGCGCAATTTTAGCTGTTGTGAAAATAGCTAAAGYGTTGTCATAAACTTCTGCTTCATTTTTGATGCTGAAACTACTTCCTTATATCTTCTTGCTGTATTCTGCTCTGGAAGGTCCACAGAGACTGTGCTGGACGCAAGGGGTAAAGAAGTCTCGTGCTTAACRTGTTGTAAATGCGACAAATCTGCCTTGCCTTTACCCTCCCTCTGAAAAGCTCCAGTGTGTTGGAAATGTGTTTTACACAGTGGTCATTGCAAACAGAAAAAAAAATAGAATAGAAAATGAATAGAAAAAAAAAGAATAGAAAAAAAAAGATAGAAATCCCAGGGCTTGGGAGCATAAATGTACTTTATGGKCAACATTCAAAAATTATGACTGCACTACAGCACATGGCTGTCCTGCTGGTACCTGTGTGACCCCAGTCAAGGGATGCAGGAGTCGCTCAAGGAGAGGGCTTGCTTCAGCATCTGCCATGGAGAGGAGAGCCATGGGGACAAGTTTAGGGGTGAGAAGGTCTTGGAGARGAAGGAGGGTCAAGTGGTGAAGGGGTGAAGAAGTAAAAGGCTTTGGTAGGACTAGAGGAGGTGTCCCGAGATACAGTCAGGAAGCAAAGAGGAGAGCCAAAATCCAGAAATGGTAAATATTCCAGGTTTTGGAAATAACTTATTTCTACTCATCAGCTTTGATTTTTCAGCTCTGAATGAAGCTCTTAAGTTCTGACTTTCAGTAGAATTATTCAGTGTTTGAGTGTCACAAACCAAGTTAATTTTATGCTTATACAAACCTCATTTTTGGACTTATCTGTATCTGGCAAAGTATTTCATACTGCTTTTTATGTCTTGACCAGATCTTAGCTGCCCTTTTCCAAAATGGATGCAAAATGTTTTTAGAGCCAGGTAATCTTGCTCTATAGAAAGAGGAAAGCCCAAGTTGTTGAATTGCCACTGTGTCTTCAAAATCAGTAGTTGCTTTTGAAGTAGAAGCAATAATCTGCCTACTTCTGCAATGAAGAGTAATAGTTGATGCACTCAGGAGAGATGCCTGTARTGCCGTTTGAGCAACACGTGCAAGGGAGGCCATATGCTATGGTTTCATCTCATGGAGTCATAAAACTACTGAAGTGCAAGAAGAATCAGTGACGTGCTATTTTACAGCACACAGTAATAAACCCATCATTCTGAGATGTCCTACCAGAACATTTAACTCTGGTTTGTTGCATGGCAGTTTTGCAGAAGTTAGATAGGAGCCTTTGAAGGCACTGGAAGGTCCTCATCTTACCCCCATGAAATGTCATCAATGTTGGGATGACTAATGAGATGAGTGGCCAGTTCTCTAGGGCTGACAAATGAGGGGATGGCGTTTTCAGAGACTGGCAGTGAAGAGACCTTAGACAGATGCCCCTTGGCTTGAGAGTCCCATTTGTGTTTTAGCATCTGCAGGCAAAGAAATCAATGTGGTTATTTGTTTCCCATGTGAATACTTAAACCCCAACTAAACTAAACACTTGTATTTTATGAGTGCCTAATTCYTTTCTGCTTGTTTAAAGAGCAGCCCACTCATTTTCACACCCTATTTTATTTAGAGAACAAGCCATTTCCACCTATAAATGTTGTCCTTGGCTTTCTCCAAAGAAATGCAACTTCACCCTTCCATCTCTCTTTCCTTGTACAAGATACTCAAGTTCAGAATCACAGCCTGAAGCAAAACTAGGTGGATACTGCTTTTCTTCTCCATAGGATCTAACCTCCTGGATTGTGGTGGCATTTATCATCACAYAAAGGCTCAGTCTTCACAAGGACAGAAATGCTGGGAGCCTCCCTGGTCCTCCTTCTAGCCTCTGAGTGTTTTGCTCACGGTTCCCTGGTTGCATCTGGGGTTCACTTCACTTAAAAGGCAGTTCAAGGAACCACTCTAGAGAAACACCCAGGATATTTTAAGTACTTTACTAAAAATGTAAATATAATACAGTGAATAAGAACTATGAAATACAGATTATCCATGGTGAAGTGAAAGACTGCAGTACAAAGCCTATAAAGCTGCAGATAACAAAGAATGAGAGAAAAGTTTTCTTATGCTTAGGGAGCCTAACTTGTGTCTCTAAGGGTAGAAAAGAAAAATATGTTAGAGCATCTCTTTTATTATCAACCATGACACTCTGCTTTATAAGGCAAATAAATATATGCGTTCTACTCTGGAGGGCTGAGCTTGTGTTTTGTGTCTTTGTTTCTGAAAAATCATGTCTTGCCTCTTGCTTTTTTATGCTCTCCCATTATCCTATTAGCTTAACTTAATAGAACTAACATTAAAATCAGGCTCATGCTGTCTTTCCATTTTTTTCTCAAACTTTTATCTATATTGATTTAACCTACTACTAATGTTATCCTTTGTTAATAAATGTATACTCAGGCCAAGTAAACAGATTAAAAGTTTACCAAGTTGTGATGTCCACAGCCAGAGGCAGATGTCCAAGCTGGGAGAATATCCTGAGGTAATGGTGACATTCACCAAAGCCAGTGTGGTGAGTTGGTTCTTGTTGCCTTCAGCCCCTTCTGTAATCAGTAGAGAAAGTTAGGCTGTTCCTATTTATCTTTGCTGTCTATTTTAGAAAGGATTAAGTTGTTTTACGCAAGTGCTTCCCTCTCTGATGATTCTCCAAGAATTATATGGAGTGATAGGGGAAACTGGGCTTCAAACTTTGGTACTTCATTGTGGGGTTCTGACGTTAAGGGGGTACCAGGCGCAGTTGTGATGGACAGCACTGCAGGAGACAAACATTGCCAGGACCACAGAAGAATAAAAAGGTAAATTTAAACAAGGCACATGGAAAAAGAGATTGATATATCTTCTTTTTAGGCATAAGAAAGGCAAACAGAGAGATTGTGTCCAGGAAGTGCATAGTCAGAGGCACATGTATTGGATTCTTGGGTCGGACACTCAACACAAAGTCATCTCTCTCGATTTTTTTGCAGGGAATAAGTCCTAGAGACTTACATGCAGACCCTTGACAATAGTCAGACTATTGAATTCATAGCTCTCTGGTGTTCTGAGCCATTTTCTCTCTTTTTCTTTTTTTCTGGAGTCAAGGTCTATATCTGCTTCCTTTCTCCTCCTTCTCCTCCTTCTCCTCCTTCTCCTTCTCCTCCTTCTCCTCCTTCTCCTCCTCTCTTTCATCTTTTGTAGATGTGTATAACTGTCTTGCCCTATAAATTTGATTGCCATGTGTAGTGCCTTTCACAGACATTTCTGTCTGCAATAAAATGTAGAATGTTACGGTGTCAATTCAGCAGAAGGTCTCACCCAATGCATGAGAGTGAATTTCAGCCCAATTTGCAGTGCTAGTGCTGGAAGGAACCTGGGAGGTTATTTTTATTCACCTCAGCTTGTAATTTCCCTCTGTTTCTAAGGAGTCTTATTGAAGTTTTGTTATCTTTTCAAATATCCTACTCCCTATATGTCTAATATCAGCTAATAGCAAAAGGGAAGGCAGCATAAGGTTCTTAGAGTCACCTCTTTACCAGAGAGGAAAGCCTAAAACCAAAGAAGTGTCTTTTAAATTAAATTTTAAGTCTTAGTTTTATTTTAGGCTTAGTTTAAGTTTAAGTCATAGTTTAAATTTTAGTCTTTTAAATTAAAAAGAAAATCTGTTGTTAGGAGACAGTATCAGAATATAGAAAGTTGAAACCGCCAGTGTTGGGCCATCCCACACTGTGGTATGTGCTGGGCTCTCAGTGCAGGATCCTGATGTGAACGGTTTCTTCATCTCCTGCAGATCCTTTGTGCAGC
This sequence comes from Nothoprocta perdicaria, assembly GCF_003342845.1. Classification (NCBI taxonomy): domain Eukaryota; kingdom Metazoa; phylum Chordata; class Aves; order Tinamiformes; family Tinamidae; genus Nothoprocta; species Nothoprocta perdicaria. The sequence continues at coordinate 2,729,953 of NW_020454094.1, forward strand.
AATGGAGTCCAGAGTGGCTGATTTTTTATGGAGTATCACATCCTCCCCCACCAAAACTATGCATTATAACGTGTTTTATAGCAGGTTGTCAGCTTCGTTTATGGTCGAGGYGCTGCGACTGTTTGCAGTGTCTGCTGGAAAATTCCACTCCTCAAAAAATCTTTTTTTTTTTCCAGTACCAGGAATGCCAGGAGCACACTTTTTCTAGTATTAGTTCTTTATTTATTCTGATTAACAAATCTGATCCTCAAACTCCTGCTGATCTTGGACTTACCTGATTAAACAGATGCCTGATCCAAGAATGCTTAATCTAAGCAAGCAGGTTTGTAATAGCTTGTCAGTTATCCAAGCTCATGGTTCCCATCCATTTTCTGATCTCTMTATATTTTTTTATGGGAGGCAAGAGAAAGGAAAATACAGATTTTCCTTGAAAGTGTCTGTATATAAAGCCCCACTTTTGCAATCAAGTGCACATGTGGTTTTATTTTCTTCACTAAGGTCTTCCCAGTGACTTCATGGATCTAAAGGTGGAAACAATTGCTCAGGTACTGCAAGTACAACYGAGTTGCCTTTTCCTACATGAGTATTTTTGTTTAACTGCAGGACTGATTTTGTTCATTGCCCGCTTATAAGCCTTTGAATTTCTTGTAAGGACTTCTAATGGTGGTTAAATAAGGGCTGCATTTAGGAATAGCTTTCAAGCTGCAGCTCTCCATAGAGGAGGTTGGAATATGGGGATTCTGAGCAGGATTTCATCTGTCTCAGATGCAGTCTTACTGCCCCAGGATTGTCCTTGCAGTCTGTATGGGCCCATGAGGACTTGTACAGCTAGCAAAGGCATGAAGGGTCTTTTGTTGATGAAAACTGCAGGAATGTTGTGAAACAAAACTGTTTTACTCATCCTTGAAAAGGGATAGCAAGTCCTCATCGTCAGTTGGGAGGTCTCAACCAGAGATTTGACCACCAGACCCCATTCAGAGATTTAACCCAGAGAGCTCGTTTKCAGTGTTGTGTATGTTGGGTGGTTTAGGATGTGCTGGCCAGATAAGAGAGGTCCATGCTGCTTGCTGAGCCGCATCCAGGAGATGTGGAGATACTGGTTAACCAAAGCTGAGGCTGTGGCAGGGTACGTGGTAGCAGTTCAGCAGTGATGATGTGTGTGCCAGCTCCCAACCTTTTCCGTTTACCAGTACTGACATACTGGTCTTTGGGAACCTAAGCCAAATCTTTTGGCCCAGATCCGTGAAGAATCAAGGCTTCCAATTGCTGCTTAAACATTTCTGTTTGTTGTATGGTAGCTTAATTACTTTGGGCTATCTATGCCTTTGAAAATAAGCAAAGTGAGGTTCTCAAGTCATTGGCATGTTTTCACTTTGCAATTTATACTCTCTCCTCATCAAACATTTGAGAACTAGAAAAAGAAAGCTTCAGAAAGGTGTTTATTTGTGACTAGTATTTCTCTTGCAATACTAGCCTTTAGCATGCTTGGACTCTAAGGAAAGGAGGTCTATTCAAGTATTTCCTCTGAATACTTATCCCCATCCTTGGGCTTTTTTTTAGTATGGGAATTATTYGTAGTTGTGGCTAGCATGTGATTTTGTGATTTTAATTTATCCTTTGTATTGAATGTCAAGATTCAAAAGACTACTCAAAAGATAATTATCAACTCAAGTGTTCTTTATACAGGTTGTATTTCAGGTACAGCATGGTAAAAGCACAAAACAGGAAAACTTATAATCCAGGAGAGTCAGGTAAAGGAGATTGTTACATGTCCCCAGTATACAAATAAYATTGTGCTGCAGCAGGCACTTGTAATTCCAGGGTCCTGGTCCTACCTTGGCAAATCACCCTTGGGCTATGCTGTTGTGACAGGAGCAGAAGAACAAGTTCTGTCTACCGTGAGCTGCTAGTCCTTGCTTGGCTCCCTATTRATGTTGTTGAGTTTCTTTTGTTTGTGACGCCCCTCTCCTCCATCTCCCCCACTCCTTCAAGACACAAAACCTTCTCCACCGGGACAAGCAGGCTGAATCTTCAGTGAATAGCTCTGSGGTTCAAATGCCACCATGTCCCAAGGTCTCCCAAGGCAGAGAGAAGAGGACCCTCTGCAACACAAAGGTGTTTGGCCACAGCTGGGACTAGTMGGGAACCCAACCAGAGCAGTGAGTGTTGGGTGGCAGGAGACACACAGTCTGACAGTGGAGGTTGGCACAGAGTTATTTTACATGGAGCTGGGAGTCTTGGAAACTATAATATACATTAGACATAGAAGCAAAGAGTCTGACTTGGGGAATTACAATGAGAGAGTTCATTTGACTTTTGCATAATATTATATATATTTTTTCCAAGCAGATGCCAGAGTTTTAAGTGGCTCTGCATTAAAGATGTTTAATGCTGTGGGATTTTTTTTTCACTATGTGATGCTTACACTGGGAAAAAAGTAGTCCAGAAAAGAGACTCAAAAACTCCTGTCCCACAAAAATGTCTTGTTGTGGTTCTGATTTAGTTTTTGTTTATGTGTCAAAACCAAGGATGCAAAAAGAGCTCTTGAAAACACCAGTGATATGTGAACTCGGAATAGTATTTATTTGATATAAAGAAAAATAAAGTTACAGAATAGTTTCAATAATAAGATAAATTAAGCCTCTAAGAAAAGACTGTTAGGAGTGATATTGGGAAAAAGCACAATACACATATTCTGACTGAGTGACGTGTGTGACAAGTTACCAAATAAATATTATTCTGCGTAGGGTTACAGGAAGACTTTGATTTCTCTGGATAGCGATGAATGAGGAATTAAATCCAGGCTGAGGTGCAACGTCCACCTGAGACGTGGCCTTGCTCCGTCGTCGTTTCCCTCCTCTTAATGCCTTGTTCCCCTACAGCACTGCTAAAATGGGCCTGTTGCTCAGCAACAGCAACCTGAAATAGCACCAGCCAAAGAAAATGTGCAGATTTACGCTGGTCATAAAGTGTGTACTCTATAGGAGAGCACAGATTTTGACATACGAATGAAACTTGGCCTTTGCCTTTAGCCTCTTGCRTTAGCCTTGGCCCCTCTCTCTGGGGCGTGAGTCCCTTGCAAGGGAGATCTCAGTTTAGACTCCGAAAGCTCTCCCTTTCCGTGGGAATTTGACTCCTATCTAGAACCCATCCCGGTCTAGGGGTCCAGTGACATTCCTAGGAATGGGATCAACTTCTTATGTCCTGCTCACATGGAGTTTTTCAGCCTTGACTGTACTTTTGTAGGCACAACTCCATGCCGTCAGCTACCTCTGCCTCCTGTTACAGAAGCAGACTTCACACTTGTGTATTTAAGAAGTTATTCATGCAGCCAAATGCCTTAAATATAAAGCATGGAAGTTTTCCAAATACCTGGAACCTCYGACTCCCACCGCTGATTTCATAATTTTATTTTACAATATCCTCTAGACTGTTTGATGTAATTTAAGAGCTACCTGTCTTTGCAAGCTCAGCAATGAAAAATAGAGGAAAACCTACATCAAACTCAATGATCTATGAGTATTTCTTTTTAATTAATGCCACAAAATGTTATGTAGATATATATCAAGGAAAACATAGCAAATGGTACATCTTAAAAGCCATCTCTGAAGTGACATTCATAAAAAAACACCTGTCATTTGAAAACCTAACTCTTCACCAGAAAATATTGCCAGCAGTTCATCTCCAATATTTTTCACTCGGATCTTTTTAGTATTTATAAAAGACATTTTCCTTTCYGAGCCTCATATATCAGCTGCTGTATTCACAATCTAATTTTTATTTACTCTGCCACAAGAGGAGCAGATTTTGATTCACTTTCCCACCAGCAGCTTAACTGCATGCAGACTAATGCCAAGTGAAGGACCAGGGTGTGAAGGAAAGGATCTGTGGTGAAGAAGTCGGAACCTAGCTCATATTTTCTCGGGATTGGTGACTCCTCTCTCTGTTTCTGCTGTGTATCTAGTTTCAGCAACCCATATGCATTTCACAGAAACCCAGATCAGCTTCTGAGCACTCACTGAGCATTATTTCTTGAAGTTCTTTGCATGCCCTKTTGTAGCTTGTTACCTGGAACGGTCAGCTTCCTTATTGCCGGTCTTAAATTTATTTGGGATTTAGGGAAGGGAGCATGGTGACAAAGCAGGCTCACAGGCTAGGAAGAGCAGGCTCATGGGCTTGACTCATYRTGATGAGTCAAGTAGAAAGGTGGCTGAGATACAGCAGCCATTGAAGTACCCACCAGAGCCTGTTTGTGAGGTGCAAAGTCAACTTCTTCCTTTGCTGTCTCCAGACCCTAGGAGTCCATGGCAGGATGGCACATCACTTGTCTGCTCCAGAGCCCACCTACCCTCATTTGCTGCCGTGATGTTCTCCAGGGCTGGAGTTGGCAAGAGATGCTGGTCATTTATCTTACAATCCACCAGGCTGTTGCCACCCCTTTCCGATGCCAGTGCAGAGGGGAAATAGCAGAGCAGCGACTTCAGCAACAGCCTGGGACATGCACATGTCCTGCCTGRTAGTTAGAGGTTGTTGGAGGAAAGTTTAGGATAGGAGCTCAAGGAGATCAGTTCAAAATAATTCTATTTATGACACAGACGGAAAGGAGACATTTCATTATATAGGGATGGCCCAACAATGACTTTGCTGTTGACCCCTCCTTTTGCAACCCATGACTAGATCTGCAAAAAACAGTATGAGCTTAACAGAAAATCTTGTTTTGTTTTGTTCTTCTTCCTTTTTCAAGAAAAATATTCTCTTTGAAGACAGACTTACAGACTTTTCTYGGCAGCTGGGTGAGTCTGATATTTTTTTAAGAAATGTTAAGAGTAGTGCAAACTAAAACATCCAAAAGCTAAGGCTTTACAAACACCCCAATTATTGTGATTTTTACCACAAGTCTGGCACATATTAGCAACACTGCCTGTAATTTATCCATGTCCATCCTGTGCACAGTGGTTATTAATGGGCTGCTGTCTGTGCTAGGCTGGAGAGCACCTTCAGGTAGATTTCCCCATCACCTATTTTCTAGTTTAAAAAAATGGACTCTTTTTTTTCCAGTTCTCTGCTACTATGAAGCTCTCTCAGATATACCCTAATGCTGTGGTAAGCTGGATATAACCATAAATTAGGAGTCTCATCAGATACCAAGGTATGTTTTGTTCTTCATTGCTTTACGTGATTGATGTGACCTGCATTTTCAAGTGTCCTTTGAAGCATATATGCTCTTAAATCATTCCAAATTGGTCTTGGGAGGGGTTTTTCCAACACTGCACAATTCTGTCTAAACAGGATGGAACTAAGAAATATTGAGGAAAAAGTCTCTTCACTCCTAAAGCGGTGATTTTTTTTTGTCTTTTGGCTTTGTAGCACATAAATCACATTTTTTGGGGGAATTACCTTCTGCTTTTGCCTTATAMCCTGCAAATTGTCTCTGTCCTTGAGTCTTTATACCTCGCAGGAGGACTTCTGATGTTTCGTCACCTTCAGGTAATAAGCTCGGTTGGCTTCTGGATAGGTGACCTTGGAGAGGGGTAGCTTGTAGATGGCCAAGTTGTTTGTGGTTATTAACAGAAATGTCAGTGCAGACAAGCAAAAAGACCAGGTTCCTGATGGCAACCCAAACTGGAAAAGAAAATAAAGAAAACTGTATGTAATATGGGACTTTCTTCCATTTGACCTCTCAGCCCTTGAACAAACCTTAGCTTGGAACGAGTTTCTCACGGAAGCCTTGAGTTGGTTTTGCATGGAGCATCTTCCCAGGGAGGCAGGATTTCTTAATGAGACCTAAACACTGTATGTTAACCTATAGTGTCTGTCAGCTCTGATGAAAGAACTGCCTTCTCTTTAAGCATCTTCTGTGATTTTGGATGGAGATGAAATAGGAGGGAGTACCRGATACATTCAGCTTTACCACAGGCTCTTGCACTGACTGCCTTTTGGCACTGGGGTGCAACAGAAACAAACTCAAGGTTTGCTCACACRCATGGCAGGTCCCTTTCTCAGTTACTTCAGGCACAAAGTATGGCCACGTAGCTATTTTGAGGGCGTTAAGGCCAATCTGTGGAAGTTCATGTGAACTCCAAGAATGAAAAGTGGTAAATAATTATTGCAAGTGACCTGTTCAGTCAGCGCGGACCCAAACAACCCTCTGAGCACACTGCGTCCCTCTTCTGGATCTCTTCTGCTTTTGTCCAAATTGTTCTCCAAGTCTCAGTCTTTTGCCTTACGAGTCAGGAACACATGCAAAGCATTTAAATTTGTGTTTGGAAACAAGACCATCCTACTATGTTGTACGAAGCTAATAAACTACTTACCACAGCCAACATGTTAGTGAGTGTTGCTCCCATGTAGGCACTAAAGAGTGCTGTAAAAAGAAATACAATTCCTAGTGAGTTCAGTTGCTCATAGCACTGAGGAGCCAGAAAGGACAAGCATCTTGAGCAAGCTCTCATGATGCCTCACATAACTGCCTAATTAGTATTTACAAAACTCTCTGGGTAGCCGCCTCTCACAACCTGCCTTTGCACAGAGTGTCCCCTTCAACCTGGAGCCCACGGAAAGGGTAAAGCAAAAAAAGAGGTGGAGTAAAGGAAATTGTGACTGTAGGAACAGGCTTTTGAAACATATGCTGGTGTGGAAAGTATGTAGCTTGATGGATGGGGTTAAATAGGGAAATAACCCTTCCACCCACATTTATCCTGCCTCCAGGGCTAGGAGGTGGGTCAATGAGATACGAAGCTAAATCTTTTTTATATGCACACTGAATGAGCAATACTTTCAGTCCCAGCTCTCTCTGATATTGAAATTTCATATGGAATTGCCTTATAAATAATTCTTCAATCATTCTGTGGTGCCTAACTCATGCCTCTGGTATCCATTTCAGTAGAGGTAGGAAATTGTACTGTCTAATTTTGAGTGCAGGCTGATCTCGAGCTCCAGTTTTCTCAAGGGTTAGATATGCCCTTCTCCAAAGAAGGAATCTGAGAATATTTCTTCATTGAGAAAGACCAACACGATGCATCCAGCAACACCTAATGAACCCATTCAATACTTCAGAAAGAAGCATCTGATTTCAAAGAGCTTAGTTAATTGATCATTTCTTGTGTTTTGAACGTAATTTTTGTCTGAAGGCAATTGCAGTTTTTATTTTGTGAGGATGTGATATAGCAGTAGCTCAACATCCACCTCAATCATTTGTCCATCACACCTTTGTCCATCTGTTGGTGTAGATGTGACCCGTCTGGCTCCAGCCCACCCCTACAACAAGTGCCTTTTGTATCTTCAGAAGGAAATAGAGCAGTAGTGAAAATCCACAGCGTACGTACCRCAAGCAATTGCCAGCAAATGTGTCTGCCAGGTGAATGCGTAGAACATGCCCCCGATTGCAATGCAGGAGAGGGAACTGTTGTAATTCCACAAGCCAGAGTAGATTTTGCTAAAAGGTGTTGCTAAGCTCAGGGCTGTAAAATAAGGCAAAGATTCCGTGGTCAAATCAATAAAAGCAGCTTAGAAATGGAGTTATTCCCGGTTTCCCATGGCTTAAGCTTGCCTGTGTAGGCCAAGTTCCTATTTGTAGACATGTTGTTACAATCTAAGACTAAAGCCATGTTAATCTAATGCAATCACTGTGGACTTTACCTGGTGTGGCTGAGCTGAATTTGGCCCTGTGATTTCAGGGGAAGATATATGGGTGAACGAGGATACATTTGAACTGTAAATGCATCCGTGAGGCCGGCACATTCAGGCTCATGGCCATGTTCTTTATTAAACTGCTCCTAAAAGCATCAGGATGTGTCCAGAAATGAAATATTTCACGATAAAAATTCATTTCAAACAAAAATATATTTCTCTCTTCCCAGCATTTCCAGTGCTGTAAAATGAGTTAAGAAAATTGGGAAGTCAATCAAAAGAATTTTTAAGACAGAAGTCTATATCCTTTTTCAAGCCGTCATTTTCCAATGGAAAAAACATTTGTGACTGTAAATGTTCCAGGCACTTGAGTTCTTCTATTTGCTGTGCTTCTGTATAAATCGGTGACAGAAATCAAATCTTTACCTGCCAGCATCCCCACTGCTGATCCAATTGCCGCGTGCAGACAAATGAGTGGAGAGGAGATAAATAGAGCAACCAGGAAAATTCCCCCGGTCCAGGGGTTATCACAGCCATATACCTGACTAACTCCGACCGGAATGGATTGGAGCAACTGTGAGAATGAAGAAAAGGACAATTTGTTATCTGCTTTGTTGATTCATTTCTTTGAGAAACCTAGTTTTCTTGGCCACTTTCAACCTAATTTGACTGAATGATAGAAGTTTTGTTAAGTTCTGGAGGTTTTGTAAAAATTAGCTGGCAGGATGGAAGAAAAGACAGACTTTTGGTGCCCACAGCAGCAGCCTTTGCTACTAGGCCTCAAAAAACCCAGCTTAGTACATCAGCCTTGAAACCAAAGGAATCTGGCTTCCCCTCTTGAGGGGATTCCTTGTTATAATAAAACACGGCCTAGACACCCCTGATGGAAGAATGGATTTGCCCCCAATTTGGACAGATGAGGAGGAAAATTACTAAGTGCTAAAATTTTTATGTGGTGTCCTGACAGATTCATTGGTGAATCTCCGTTCACTCAGCAACTGGGCCGTTTTTCTGGGAAGCTGACTCACGGTGTGATGGACTTGGTAGTTATTGCCACTCTCTCTCAACGTGCTCATGCATCTCTCATCCCACAGAGCTGCTGCTGTGTTTTTCCTCTGTAAACCTATCAGTAGGTTTACCTACCCCAATGGTAACTGATTACTGGTCATCGTTACTGATTAGTAGTGATTACTACCCACTAGGTAGTGGGGATCGTGGTGTGCTGTCCATCACAAGAACTTAGAACATGCACTTTCTGCCTCAGTATAGAAATTCAGTCTATTTATCAAGTGTTGCACACCACATTGCACCTAATTGGGTGGATCTAATTATTTTATCTCTAAGATACTAAGAAAAGAATCAACTTTGGCAAACTGTGACAACCTTCAGAATACAGGCTTGGCCTGTGTTCAGCATTTGCTGGATGCGGTCTTGCTTTCCAGACTGCAGGTGGGAAGAGTGTACAGTTCTAGGGAGAAAGCACGRCATTTCTACAGGGCTTTAGTGAAAATAAATAATGCCTCGTTCCTATTGGTAGCTCCTCAGCCAGATTTTTGGTCTCTGATAATCTCAAAAGTAAATATTTTCCATTAAAGGACTCAGAAGGGTTTATTTATTGACTTTAGATGTGCTATTGACTTTGTCTTGGCCATTTCTACAAATGATTATGGATCATGACAGTGAACACAGGGGATGGAAGTGCTTGTGTAGATAATGTCTTCAAAAAGGCGCTCACCTCTGGGTGGGGACATCAGAGGACAAGAACACCAGCGTGTCCGTGTCTGTATATCTCAGATACCCTTGGGATTTACTAGGAATATGAATGCTTGAGAATTGCAGAATCCTACTTGGTTACAGTGCAGAGGTGATTCTGAGACAACCTTCCTCAAAATGTTCTGTCCCACCCATGCGGAATAGTCCATTTATGGTCCCCATAAAATTATCCATCATATGTCACCTATGTGGATTGCTGTTTAGCATCAATTAACTTCCTTTTCTTAATAACTCCCTGAGAACTGATTAAAATAGTCCGTTGAGCCTTAAGGGAAAACTGTTACACTAGTATCTCTATTGTTTACTGTGCTAGGTAGAAGAATTAAATATGGCTTTGGGTAGATCCCACTTGAATATTATTTCAGAATATTTCAGAATATTTAAGGTTGGAAGGGACCTCTACAGATCATCTAGTCCAACCTTCCTGCTCAAGCAGGCACACCTABAGCATGTGGCACAGGGTGGCATCCAGGCGGGTTTTGAAGACCTCCAGAGTAGGAGACTCCAC
>NW_020454094.1:2739997-2822237 GCF_003342845.1 Nothoprocta perdicaria
TCGCTGGCCACCAGTGAGAACAGCCTGTCCCCTTCCTCCCTGCATTCTCCCTTCCTGAACTTATACATATTAATCATATCCCCTCTGAGCTGTCTCTTCTCCAGAGAAAACAGGCCCAGCTCGCTCAGCCTCTCTTCATACGAGAGATGAATATTAGCTAAAAACATATGTGTATGTTGCACCCAGGTTTGTCATAGTAATATCTCCATGCTCATTTTTAACTGAAGGATTGCATTTTTATGCAGATATTTTAGAAAATAGCACTTTCTATGGAGAATCTATGAGTTAACTGGGGTATCAGCATAATCTGAGCTATGGAGCTACAACCAGTATACCCATTGTAATGAATAATTAGATTTCAGAGGCCCTTTGAAGATTATAATGTATACATTTAGGTCCAATCACAAACAAAAGATACCAAATACCCAAAAGATTTTCATTTTGAAGCTGTCAAAGATGTCAATTCCTAGAGTTAACCTTTCTGAACTGGATAATAGCTGTTCATAAGTGCAGTCTGTGATGGCCAGGCCCTGTCACAGTAATGTAAAGGAAGGCAATATGGCTCTAGAGTGGGTTTCTTTGTAAATGGGAGAAGGCTGTATTTTTAGGGAATCCTACCATTGGCACTTCAGCATCAGTCCAGGTGATGTTGGGTGTTGTTGTTGCAGGCTGAATGAGTGTTGTAGGGAAGAAGAGGTTATGGGGTCCTGAGGCAGCCAGATAGAGAGTCAAGGCCAAGTTGAAGGGCAGGGTGAAAACTGGCAGATCCCACTTACTGAAGACTGAGCCTAAAGCACTGCTGAAAATGGGGCTGAAAGAAGAACATAATGATCTCACTAGGAGCTTGTGATCACACATGATTCAGTAACTCTGCTAGGCAAAAATAAAAAAAAAAGTATTTGGGCTACTGCAGGAAATTCATTTTGTCCATTTTTTTTCTTAGAAGCTGTTTGATTTTGTCAGTCTTTCTGACAGTGGGAGATGTGTGGGGATCACTCTGCAAATTTTGTGCCCTTCCAAAGGGCATTTCAGTTAGCAGTGTGTGAATTCCTGGCATATTTTGGAGTATGTTATGGTGTTTAATTTGGTGACCGTGAAGGGACCAAGATCCTGCTGATATGAACTGGTGAAGCTCCAGTGATTCAGAGGGGTTATTCCCAGCTCGGTCTCAGTGCTTAATTATTTTTAATTATTTTTTTAGTATGCTTGAAGTGGATTGAATTTATGACACCAGGGCCAGGACTGAGTGAACTGCAGTGAAGTGTCCTAGCTTAGGCTTATGGTTTAACATCATCAAAAGTAAACACTGGTATTGCAAGTATGCTTATTAAAGTGAGCATAAAACTACATGAACTTCAGTCAGACGGATGATCTGCATGGAGATTTAGTAATCTCCAGCAGACATTGAGGGCTCAAAGGCCAATTTTCAATTTTTTGGCTGTCCAGACAGAATATGGTGTCACATATGTGAGTAAAGTATTATTAGTTGTTTGTTTTTGTGAGCATCAAACATCGTCTTAGAACCACTGAGCAGCTTTTCTAACTCTGTACCCAGAGTGGTAAATTTTCATGACATTTTTATATGGTGGCTTAGATAGATGAAACACTTGTGGTTGATGGTGGTAGGGAATGGTGAAAATAATGTTTCTCTTGGGACAGGAATGAATTGATGCATCTCAGCAATATGGCTAACATTTAAGGCATTGAAATAACTCTGGTTAACCATCAATTTTCCATATGGCCTCTGGATTTATGTCTGATTGTGTGTGTATTTCATTTGTTTTGGGCTTACATTCGGATTTAAAAGTGCAGATAATAACACAGCTTTAGAAGCACAGGTGTGCCAGTTGTGTTTCTTCTTAATTTGGATCCTGTAAAGCTTATAAAAACATGGTAGTCTCAGTGTGGAGACGCATGGGCTGGATTGAGAAGCCAAAGAGATGTGTGACTTACCAGGTCATGGACACCAGTGCCACTGGGAGTAGGAGCCACCAGTGATAGTCTCCCTTAGCAGAGAAGATAGCCATGAGCAGTCCCACCAAGACCCCGTTGTAGCCGTGCAGGCCTGCTGCTATGGCCGATCTGTGCAGAACAAAACCAACCATCCTGAACTCCTCTCTCCTGCAAGGGCCGCCCTCCCATCACAYGAATCTTCAACACAGTTGCACAGTTATGAATCTGTGTGATGATGATGACCTGCCACATCTCACACACTGACCTGCAGTCTCACACGCTTGAGTTGCATATCCTCCCCACCTCAACTGCTCCTTAAACATCTATGTAACCTAGTGTAGCACTGCAGCTGTGTGGCCCATGTCTGGATGCCAGATAGAGATGGTTGGAAGATCTATCTGTTCCTAGGAGTTTTAGCTAAGGCTAAATTTATACTTTTCACTCGTGTCACTTGTCCATCACCTATATCAGCTTTGAAGTGTCAGTTTGGTTTTCAGGGAGCAAAGGATGAACTTACCTGTCCTGGCCCAGCATAAGTGCTGTCAAAGTTGAGACAACCGTTCCCAAACAGCCTGTGAGTGTCCACCAAGGATTCTGCACCAGGAAGCCAGCCACTATGATAAGCCCACTGAGGGGGTTATTGACGAACATCACCTGGGATATCCCTCGCAGCACCCAGTCCATGAACTGGATCACGAGAGGTTTATCTGCAGGAGAGCAAATTTAATAATAATAATAATAATAATAATAATAATAATAATAATAATAATAATAATAATAATAATAATAATAATAATAATAATAAAGCACACATGAGACTGATTTGGGATGGTCCTTTTTGAAACTCAGGAATTGTTTTGGCAGTGGAACTTGGCAGCATGGCTGGAGCAATGAATCAACAAGACTGTAAAAGCTGACCAGGATTTATTATGGTCTGTATTAAGCTTTGCAGCAGGAAAGCTGAGATGAACAGTGTGGCTGCCAGAGTCCCCTATTATAAAGTACACTGGACCAGCCTCATCTGAACTGGCTAATTTATGACATCTGTGACTCGGATGGCAAATGGAGTGAGTATCCCGTTGCTGATTTATGATGGGGACCAAACACACCTACCTATGTGTAATTTAACTTCACAGTGGTACTAGGCTTGACAGAAAGTATTCAGTTGAAAGAAGAGGGAATGTTATAAGGAATGACAGAACACAGAATAAACATCCTGGGCTATGTTCCCTCAGACAAAATTCACATTACACATAGCATGTTGGGAGGTAAATGTCACCTGAGTCTTCCTCAAGGTTTAAGCAGTATGTGGCTCTCTGAACATAGCTGAGTTTCTCCTGCAAAAATGAAATCAATCAAGGCAGTCCTTTCTGTTCCATTCTAACCTGAGTCCCGCGGTTGAGAGGTTATTATTCTTTCTATATATTTCTTTGGAACTTCATAATTAGCTACAGTGAAGTACGTTTACCTTTTAGCCAGCCTCCAAATTCCTTCATGTCCCCAGTGATGTAGCCAACAGCTTTGCAGACTCTCTTTCCACCTTTGCTCAATGGGTTCTGCTTCCTCGGCTTTCTCTCCGCCTTGGTGTCCATCTTAACATCAGTGCTGTTTTCCATGGTGATATTTTGAGCCTTCAGTAGAATTCATGGAGAAAAAAAGACATTACAATATATCTGTTTATTGTCCCCAGCACTCATTATTGCTGCATACTGGAAACCAGGGCCACCTGGTGAAAAGGTGTCTTCAAGAAGGGCAGAATTTCATGAGGAGACACTGGCTCCCTGGATCTCAAGACAAGATCTCCAGGTCCACCACATTTAGGAAATTATTTCAGTGATTAAGTTTCCCATGCTGCTTCAGCCTTATTTCCAACCTGAATTTATGTAGGTGCTTCTTGAAGCCATCAATAATGATGCTTAAAGTTGGGTTCATAGGTCTCTGCATTCTTCTGAGATCAGTTCAGCCTTTCCCATGGCCATGGGCTTAGCATGAAGCTTTTTTGCAGTGTCTCACTCCATTACTTATATTTTTTGTTCTCTTTAATTATATTTTAGCTGCCTTATCTTCAGAAGTGCCAGGCACTGATTTAAGAGATTATATGCCAAAATTTGACTGCTTATTTTCCATCCTATTTTAGACATGATGCCTTCTCTCTGTCATTGTCCAGTAGACCTGCACAGTAGGTGGCCTGTGCTGGTTCTTTCTCTTCASCATAGGACAGGATAGGTGACCACATATAGACACCTGTAATGAGTAACCCTCATGGACTAATGAAAAGATTTACTAAGTTTAGCAGACACTATATCTTAACTACTAGCACTTAAAAAAGGCAGGGGAACATTTCAGGTTGAGCAGAGGTGTTTAGTGTTAATTTAGGTGCTTGAGGGTGTATGAGGTATCCACACAAGGCTGGCAGATATATTGTCCCTTTAGGAGACCCTAGCCTTGCTGCTGGAATACCCTTGGGTATTTCATCCAGCTCTGGGCAACTGTATTCAGACTCTTGAATGAGACCCTTACATGTAAACATTAAAAAAAAAATTCTCATAGCCAATTCTTCATTTACTTAAACCCTTTTCTCAGTATGGAGCCAGCAAATTAAAAATGACCAACCCTTCCCTTGGAGTACATTCAGTTCCCTAAAGAATGAGGCTACATTTTGGTAGATGGCAGGGAAAAAGGCAAAGTAAGTGCATTGTTGAATGAATACAAACCTAGAGCTGAATGAATACAAACCTGTTTTGACTGGTGAATAGCAGCTTATGTGAGAAATAAAGAATTTAGCTTGTGAGTTGATAGTTTAAATCAGATAATATGAGCACCTAACTATTGGAATTAGATTTTGATTCTCTTACATCTTCAGTATAAGTCTTCTTGGCAGCTGGGAAGAGAATTCATACTTCAGAAATATAGTGTCTAATTACTTAAGCTAAAGCAACCTCATCCCTGGGTGTTACTCATGCAGGTCAAAGACACGTGGGTAAGAGGTTTTGAGTGTGCTTGAGGGAATGGCTGGTTAACGTACATCCTGGCCAGTTTCTTATTATATAGTATTGGAGGGCGGATAGTCACCCTTGATGAAAGAGTGAAGATTTGCACAGATAATAAATAAAGACTTTATTGTTACTGGAAGAACCCAGTTGCTGCAAGCAGGTTCCACAAGAACATGGCTGAAGACAATGCTACTATGTGGAAGGATGGATTTTAACAGGAGATGGAAACAATAGGTATGGAGCTTAAATAGAGAAGGAAGAAAAGATGAGAGTGTTGGTAGGAATAGTTTCTCAATGCTGGAAGGCTTTTTTGTAGCTCAGTTAAAATTCATTACCTTGATTCATTAACCTTCGCTTTTCTCATATTTTATTCTGAAATAATGGAATAAGTGAATTCGATGCACTTTCTGTTAAATCAAGTAGCAAAAATTTTCAGCCAAGATAAATGCTGTTCATTGGTGAAAATGCATTTGCATTTTCAATTTAGAGAATCTCTCTCSTTACCTAACTTATGCCTCCTGTGTTGCTAATGCATAAACGCAAGGGATGCTGCTTTGACATTTGCAATTGCAAAGAGATGTGTCCAGTGCCAGCATCCCTCAGTGCTTCCCTGCACGCTCAGTGGGAGCTGTTTGTGCTGCAGGAATTGGGAGACGCTCTGCAGCTTGGAACATTATGTGTTTACAAAGAGAGGACAGAGCTGTTGTCTGCGGAGCAGGGAAGAGAAGAGAAGGACGATCTAGTTCATCAAAACACACACTTGTTGCTTTGCCATGGGAAGCCCTTAAGTGCAGGCTTAAATTCCCAGTAAAGCAACATGAGTTCATGGCTTTACTAAATCAGAGCCAGAATGAATTGGAGAGGACTTCTCCTGTGGTGAACATCTCAGTGGAAATCCTTTCATTGCTTTCAACACGCTTGGCACAACAGGMAGACCAGGTGCCCAGGTGACTCGTGCTACCATCTGGGCCTGAACTTCACTCGCAGTGAGGGCTGCATTGGGGCTCTGCATACCTGTTCTTCCCGGGTGATCAGGAGCGGAGCGCGGCCTGGGAGACCACGGGCACCTTCTGGCCAGCAGTGCAGCTTAAGCTCACATTCGTTTTGTCTCCGTCCGCCAAGTGATGTGTCATTCAAGAGTGGGCTGTTGGAGGGATCGCATGTGTTTCTCAGAGARCTTCGGGCTGCCATTCTTATTAGTTTATACGTGCTAAAGGGGAAGGAAATGTGTGTGAACGCATCATCTGCAGAGCAGCCTGGTATGTGACAGGCCAAGAGCGTGCTTGGCTTCGGGTGGGGTCTTCATGTTGTTGTAAAGAGCCTAATCTAGCACGTTGGCTTTACTGCTGCCCCAAAAAACACCCCAGGCTCTGAGTGACGACTCTGCACATGGTGGTTTGGCTGCCACCACAGCAGCCATGGCTGGAGGGCAGCAGCAGCTCGTTTTGATCAAGATTCATGAATAGTTTGCATTTTCTCCTCATGGGATTGATGCCCAAGATGATCACAAGTACCCGCATTCCAAAGTATCAAAGTGCATGTCCTTTCCATAACCTTTCCCCAGAAACTCCTATTTTTCTAGAAACCAAGACCATAGAGGGGCTATGCTAGTTCCATTTAGTAGCCAAGAGAAAGAAGAAAGGACCAGCGAATCATTTGGAAGCCATCATCTGGAAAGGTGAAAAATGATTTTTTTTTTTTTTTGGCATTTTTATTGAGTTCCTACTTTATAAGAAGCAGTAACTGCCACAGATGCTCACACCAAAGGTCCATTAATACACWATCTTGTTTCATGGAATGGCCACTAGCAGTTGTTTAAAAAAGAATGTAAGAAACAGGGAGTTAATCCTTCAGATAGTGTCTCATCCCAGCTGTTGACTCCAGAGCAATGGAGATGCTCAGAGAAGCTTAAGGCAGCAGTGTCTGAATTTAAAGAAGGCTGAAAGAGGTCATGCCGGTGRACATTGCATGAAGACAGTCTACAGCAGATCTTGTAAAGACCTGTCGTTGAAACTAAATTAACATTGGTTTGCAGTGTCCAAAAGTTTTCTTTTTCTTCTTGATGCAAGGAAGAGGAAAATGGAATCATAAAAGGACCGTTCTGCTGCAACAGAGTGTTTGATTTTGGGATGGCAGTTAAGAAATAGTTCCTTATTTCCATCAGTTTGTGAACGTGTTTTTTAATCTGGTGTCTTAACTAAAAGCTGTAAGGTCTGTGCTCATATATGCTGCTTTTTTGGGGTACCGCTGCTGGTYCCAACTGATTCCAGAGGCCTGCAGCCCCTCTTACCTAGAAAACTTTATGTCTTTGGGTAAATATCTCACTGTCTTCCTCAGTTAGGATGCTCACATAAGCAAGGATGAGCGTTTTTCAACTAAGAGTATCTAAATACTTCCGTATTGGCTGCAAAATGGACCCCCTGAACACAGAACAGGAAAAATAAATGCTTCTCATTATGAATAAGAAGTCATAGCAGGGCCAAGAAGCCAATCTATTGATTTTTTTTCTCTCCTCTTTTCACGGTTAATAAATGTCTCCTAGTAGAGCASTGATGTTATGCAACTTTGTGCCTCTCAAAATCAATTCCTCTTCCTCTAGTGCACATTTCTYCCCTGTCAGACCTTGCATCCCAGGAATGCCTCATTAGAGCTGCAGCCTGGCCACCTCCAGGCTGGTGCTGCCGTCCTGCAGCATCTGCCCTGCAAACAGACTTTAATCTACTTGTTGAACCCGGGACAAGCCCCACACACATTCACTTGTGCCTGGTATAGGCTTTTATTTGGCTTATTATTTTAAATCTCATGAGTAATTCTTATTTCCARCTCAGTGCCTGGGTAACCAGGTGTCCGTCTTTTGTCCTCAAAAATACAGCAAAGTTGCCTAGTGCTCCCCTAGCTGGAATTTTCCTCCCATTCTGACAAAATTCAAGTAATTCTTGGTCAGTTGAGAGGATTTAATTTGGCACGTGGTCCTTGCTTGCCCTGGCGGCTGCTTCCCCACAGATGCAGTCCCTGTTTCATTCCCGGGATTGTTCCCGTGCAGCCAGCCCGCACTGTGCGCAGCAGTGGGTTTTCAGAGGAATTCCTGCATCCAAGGACAATAGGAGGAAAGGGCTGGATTCTCTCCAGCTCAGCACAGCCCGTGCAAGTGCTGGAGCTTGAGCAAAGCTGGGTATAGGTGTAAAATGTTGTGGCCAGCGTAGGAACTTGTGCACGCTYCCCAAAGCAGAGCAGTTATCATGCACTTGACCCTTGCTACAGAGGTCAGGGTTTCCCACTGAAGATAAATTTTAAAGCATTAGTTCAGAAAGGAAGCCCAGGTCAGATGCAGACACTCATTACACCCATTCCCTTTTTGATTTTCAGAGATTCGTCTCCGTGACAGAAATCCAGCGATTCGATCACATTAACTGCCCATTAACTCTGGGCATTCTTCATTGTGCAAAATAGAGAGGCAGTGAAAGGAGGTGGTGGAGATTTCCAGTGTTTTTGCTTCTCAAAGTTTCAGCCAACTGAGCTAAGAAATACTAGTAAGTCCTCACCCTGCTACCAAATTCATGATAACTACGATCATGTGTTACTCCTGAACCTTTCCTGGCTGCTTCCATTTAGGCAGACGGTCGAAACGCTGTTTGCTTTGTGTTTGGTGGAGGAGAAAGACTCAGAGATAAGTCAGTCAGACAGTAACATGGTATGTGTTTATTGCTGTGCATTAAAGGAAGAGAACAAAGTATATGCTTACCTGCTCGGAGAGGAGAGCTGCTGCTTTGCCGGGCGGTGCAGGAGGGCTACGATAGGAAAAGAAAATGCCCCACCAGCTTATATAGGCTAGCATGGCTCCTATCCTGATATTACCCATTAGTTTGTTTCTCCTCCCACTTTGCGAGCTCCAAGCACGTGTCAGGAAGGTTCCAGCTTGAATTCTCCACCTTTCCTCTTGTTTTGTCCTTGGGCTCTTGCCAACAGCCTCTCCAAATATCTTCTTCCCTGCTGCTTTTTTCTTTGTTGTTTTGTTTTTTCTTTGA
Source organism: Nothoprocta perdicaria (assembly GCF_003342845.1). Classification (NCBI taxonomy): domain Eukaryota; kingdom Metazoa; phylum Chordata; class Aves; order Tinamiformes; family Tinamidae; genus Nothoprocta; species Nothoprocta perdicaria. The sequence continues at coordinate 2,748,969 of NW_020454094.1, forward strand.
CTAAGTCCCTTTAACTCAGGCTTTTCTCCTCCTCCTTCCCCTTAAAAGGACTCTGCCTCTAAGGCTTCAGAAGAGACTCACAGTGGACCTGAGCTAGACCTCACCAGTGTTAATCTCCAGCATAGAGTTATCCAAGACAACTCAGCATCCTTCTCTCCCTGCGTGGTCATTGTTGTTGGTTCTATAGCAGCAAAAACATTGGATGAGGTGTCCCCACCATGGAGACTTCAGAGCCACAGGAATAATTTGGAGCCCAATTTTCTCCCTGAGCCCACCCCTGCCCTGAGGGTGCACATCATAGCAGTATGTTGTCTCGGCTCTGTTTCTGGGTAGCTTTTGGAGGCACAACTGTGTTAACGCAGTGGAGCGGTGACCTGCCAGCGAGTACCTGGTGACATTTCATTGTGTAATTGTTTTCTTTTTTACCAGTAACTTGAGAAATACTTTTTTTTTTTTTGTTCTTTATCCAAAAAACAAATTAAATAAATAAAGCCTCCTTGGCTTGTGGGAGGAATCTGGAATATTAGAGCTGYGGCATATTTGAGAGGTTTATAAGGCTGTGAAATAGCTGTGGAAGGCAGAGATGAGAGGGAAGTCGTGAGAGAGCAAATTATGTGGGAAAGGGCAGAGAAGAAGCTTGTGAATTTAAGGAATCTGTTATGCTAATTTAAACCCCTGTAGAAGAGCGATCACTTAGAGAAGCGACCCTGAAATTTCACCAAGGTGCCCAAGTGAATAATTTGCTCTTGAACTAGAACCCATCTAGCTTGACGGCTTTGCTTCCAGCTCCCCTCACTTTTGATGGAGATGTTTTTAGCAGGAGACTGCATTCATTTTTTCTCCTCTTTCTTCTCAGGGTTTCTAAGCAGGGTTGTCAGCTTAGTGTTGCTGTGTGAGCACGTTCGCCTCCAATCTGCGCGGCACCTTCTCTGTGAGGGAGCTGAGTGCTGCCCTCCGCCGGCTCCGTGTTGATAAGGAGACGTTGCAGGGCAAGTGGCTCCTCAGCACAATTCCTCTTCTTTCCTCTTTGYTTCTCCTTGTATGGCCTTTGCTTTCCTCCTGGTAAAACGCGTCCTTGCATGTCAAAAGAAAGGAAATGCAGCAGGTCGTTTAGGTGGGAGATGCTCATGGAGAGTTTGGGCCTCTGGGAAGCTCCTTGGATAAGTTTTGGACTTCTTGTCTCCCACAATTTAGTAGAAGTTCAGKGGGCTGCCCAGCCTCAGTATCATTAAAACAGTGTCTTCTTCTGCAGCTTGGGAAAGGGTCGGTGCTCAGGGAGCACCAGKCAGGCAGGGATGGCTCTTGGACCGCGCTGCTTCCCGCAGTGCCCACGGTGGCTCCAGGGGCCCAACAGCCAAAATTGTCCTCAGGGAACCAGATCGAGCACCGCCCTGGTCAATCCTGGCACCTTAGGAGGGTTGTTGACACATTGGAGGGAATCTGCAAAAAAACCCACAGGATTTGACACCTAGGTCGGGCGTCTTGTAATGACTCTTTGTTTAGCTTATCAAAGAGCTGGTTAATAAGTAACGAGATCTCAGTCTGCTGATACCGATGTGGGAATGAGGTCACCGATGATGAGGTCTGCAGACTAGAGGCAGAGGAGCGATGAGATCCAATGCCGCGTGATGGACTCACTTGATCCTGGATGCAGCCAGCTCCTGGCACAGTTAACTACTGCAGCCRCTGTCTTAGGGGTTCCCTGAGGATCAAACAAGATCATTATCCTCCCCAAAAGCCTGGGTCACATCCCAGGGTGTGTGATAGAGTGAGGTGCTCCATTACTCCAAGGCTCATCCCTGGCCAAAGACAGGCTTTCTAGAACATCTTTCAGCCCAAGTATTGCATTTCTGCCTGCAGTTTTGCTCCTGATTTAGCAAATGAGCTGGACTGTACTCATGTGCTGACTACCTGATAGCCTCATACCTGCAGTACCACTAGTTTGGGCTCCCAGAAATCATGTAATCATGAGATTTGAGCCTACAGGTAACATGTATGAGTGACCACTGAGTTCTCCATTGGTATTAGGTACCCATGAAGAACATYTCTTGCTGAAGAGAAGGTAGCTGGAGTTGGAGTCTGCAACTTGGGTCCCGTGTGATTTAAGAGGGCTGGATCTATGCCTTAAATCCAGCTCTCAGCCAGCGAAGCTGGTTGATGCATTTCTCTCTCTTCCCATGCGCGGTGGGAAGATGCCTCTGAGAACTGAGCTCATGTGGTCACGAGAGGGATTCATGGGTGGGTTCCAGCCAGACTCAAGGAAGACCCAGAGAGACTCAGATTGGCCAATATTTTAGCAGCTCTGGGCATGCAGAGGGAAACGTGCAAGTGTCCACRCAGCCTGAAGAGATAGTTAAGGACTGTTGAGCTACCCAGCATAGCATCTGGGCTATCCCAGAGAAATGCCTGGGATATGTGGGAATGTCAGGCAGAAGCTGTCTAGCTGCATTAGTTGGGGAGAGCTCTTGAACTCGTCAGCTCTTCCAGGAAGGACGTGTGGCCCTAATCCAGCCTCACATGCTCTTTCTCCACATCTCTTTCCAGGCTTGGTTGCCTTCAAAAGGTGCATTGGAAACTTCTCCGCAGCACATTGCCATTTCGCTGCTGGATTTGGCCGTGTTCCTCGGCTCAGGTTGCGCTGCAGGGTTTAGGTCTGCACGGGGAGCTGCAGCAGCTCGTGGACTCCAGCAGGTGCTTTAAGGTGAYGTAAATCCACGTACGGAGCTCTGCAGCTTGCTACAACTCAGGTCCCGGCCTGCCTGTACTGGGCTGGGCCATGGATGTGTGAAATGCAGCCCGTATTTATGGGTTCCTCGTCATGCCTTGTTACCAGGAAGGTTTGTCTGTAGCTCACTGTGGAGACAGAGAAGTGGGTGTTTAGCACTGGGGCACTTTGGCTGTAAAGCAGGTCTTGTGCATGGGAAGACGTGGGCTTGGAAGCAAGTCAGGGGCCTTCTGGGAAGCCACCATGGCTCGCTGTCTKGGAGGGCTTGCTTTGGAGCAAACAAGAGTGTTTCACCCCATTTTGGGCAAATGCCTTGAGCCCAAACAGGCTCGGAGAGCTCACGATGGGGAGAGACCGACAGCCCTGGGTGCAGGGTGCCTAGAGGAGCTGCATTGGCCTGGCTGTGTCTCTCGGCATCGTGTTGCTTTTCAACATCTCGTTTTTATGAGCAACAGCAGARCGGAAAAATCTGTTTCAGCACAGAGGGGTCTGTCACAACCACCCACTTGTTTGTTGAGAGAAATAGTTTGGGGTTTATACAGAGTGGAACAAAAGCCAAACTGAAGGCGGTGGGTGCTTCTCTGACTTTGTTTAGGCCTGTAAAAATTCTCCAGGGAAAGCTGCTGTTTGGCATTCCTCGGCACGGTGACCGTGTGACGTTTGCTCCGTGGTTCAGCCTTTGGGAAGGGTTTGAGAGCTGGCCAGACAGCTCCGGTGTCCGTCTCCCTCTCGTGGTGTATCCCCAGCACAGCCACGTAGGGAAAATTGGAGCAAATATTCAGCTTGCARATTTAGGGAGCTCACAAGCACCGGTTCTGGCTTGATCTGGTCTCCTTGTAAAATTCTGGATATGGCTCCTGACTTCCCAGCCTCCCCATGCAGATAATTCTTGTATCTCGTCCCTGCCACCGGTTCTGGAGACGCAGGGTTCTCTCTGGCCAGCCTGAGGGCTCCAGGCTGCACCTTCTCAGTGCAGGTAGCTGCACAAGCTTGTAGCTGCATCTGGAAAGCCAGTTTTGGGGTAAAAACCATAGTCTTGGTGTCCTGTGGTGGGATTGGGGCAGGCATGTGCGAAGGGAGGAGGGTACCTGGTTTATGGCACCAAGGTGGGTGCAGAAACTTCAAGCCATCCTGGGAATTAGGTGTCAGCATTACGCAGAGATTCAAGCACTTTTCCTGCAGCTTGATGCTCTGAATGCTAGAGCACCAGGTTAGCCAAGAGCTCGTCTCTCAGCTGCAGATTTTCCAAGGTTTTTGTTTAAAATTGCTGCTACCAATAGTGAAGTACATGAATACGTTACCTTCTTAAGAGTAATATGCCTTTGGCTCTCGCGGGGGCTACCAGCTGGATGCCTGCTGGAGCCAACATGACAAATGGAAGGTGTCTTCAAAGAGCATCGGGCATCACCCAGGGTCTGGACCTGCTCCCCATCGCAGCAGGACGTGTGGGTGGCAGCTCTCCCAAGCGCTGCACCTCACTGCATGTGGGCAACAGCCATCTCGGGGACTGCTTTGTCATCAGGACCAGGCTTTAGACCTAAGGCGAAGTGGAAGGGCCTGTGCCCAGGTTTAGCTTTAAGCTCTCATCTCCTTAAAGCTGGACAGTCACCTCCAGACTGCCCAGGGTGCCTTGGCCCAGGCCCACACGTGCCAAGGACTGTGTTAGGGTGCACAAGCCTCGCAGATATTGTGCGTTGTCCCATTTACTGGAACGGGTTTAGCTGGGGTGTCCAGCACCAGGGATGTCTCTGAGGCCTGAGAAACACCAGGCAGTCACGAAATACAAGTCAAAGAAAAACAGAGTGTAGTCGTCTAGCTGGGTCTCCTTGTCTGGATTTATTTTCCCTCTTTCCAGCCAGCACAATCCCTTCACCCCATCTAATTGCAGTTTAGCAGAGTTTTATTTTCTACCCTCTTCCTCTGCCCTGATGGTTGATACTAGGATCTCACCGATAATGTGACAACTTCCAAGGAAGGAAACCATATCTTGTTCTTACAAACCTTCATATTGTAGGAAACAAAYGTGTTAGGCTTAAGCAAAGAGAACACTGCCATCATCCCCAAGACAAACTGTTTCAGCATATGGAGAAGATAAGCAGCTAAACGTACTCATGTGATGGACCAGCGATGGACTCGGTGCCTCCAGAGCTGCTGAGCTGCAGTCAGAGGTGCCCAGATGCTCTGGGGGAGATGATGCCAAAAGAAGCCTTTGCTTCCCATAGAGCTGTCCCTGCCTTTCTCAGTCAACCTCAGGGATGTGTGAAATCCAGCTGTGGCAACAGCTGCAGGAGCTTGTAGAAGACCCCCTGAGAACTGCAAAGTCAAATGCAACCAAGTGTTTGTTTCCTAATTGGTCTCTTTTTTTTCCATCTTTCAAATTAACCTACACCCTCCTGTGTATTTTAGGGGAGGAGAGGACAGTGTCTAGCACACAGATCTCACCCTTAAAATGACATTTCTCTTACTTAGGCAAATGTAATCTATAAAAGGCTGGGCAATAGGAATATTTGGAATATTTGGAATATTTGTCCATTTGAGATAGCTGGCCTTGAGAAAGCACGGAGTGTCCTCCCAGCAAGTGGGAATTTTAGGAGCTCCTTGCCATCACTGTGTATAAGCAACATCGGGTGACCTCCCAGAGCTGCGAGGTGTCACCATCTCCTATYGTGGTCTCCAAAAATGCTGCTGTTCCTGGCAGTCCTGGACCTGCTAGCAGGAGAGAAGATGCCTGGGTGCCAGGTTTAACCTGCTACAAGGATAGATGGAAGATCCTGAGTCCTACCTTTGTAGCCTCTGTATTTTCCTAGCTGAACAAAGGTTGGTTATATCTTTCTGCTTCTCTTCAGATAATTCCTATGAGTGCATCTGCTGTTACATTTCACTGTTAAACAATTATCTGGGATTCTCCTCGGAAAACTAATTTGCTGTCCCCGCACGCGTGTTCACAGCAGGTTGCTGTATTATTCTCTGTTCTTGCCAGCTTGTAATGAATGTTTTTTGAGCAGCCTGAGATAGAAACCATGTTTAAGTGCTGCTCTTCTTTCCTGAGTGCCTCTCTGTCACTTCTGAATGMAGTTGGCTGGGTGTTTGGGTGGTGTTTGGCCGACTAAACACAAGTATCTGCATTTGGCTCCCTCAATTCGTAGCAGCCTAAAGCTAGTCTGGGAAACTGCCTTAAAAGTGCTTATTTCCCTCAGCTCTGAGAGGAGCTGTGTAGGACTCAAGGCTCCTCTCCCAGGTGCAAAAACACCTGGAGAGCAACAAAGATGATGAAGGACTGGAGCATCTGTTGTATGAGGAAAGACTGAGCGAGTGGGGCCTGTTTAGCCTGGAGAAGAGAAGGCTGAGGGAGGACCTGGTAAATATGTGTAAATACCTGAAGGGGGAATGTAGGGATGATGGGGCCCAGCTCTTCTCAGTGGCGGACAAGGGGCAATGGGTCCAAGTTGAAGCCCGGGCAGCAAYATGTSCCTGTGAGGAAGAACTTGTTTGGTGKGARGGTGCCCAGCCCTGGCCCAGGCTGCCCAGGGAGGCTGCGGAGGCTCCTGCTCTGCAGATCTGCCAACCCGCTGGGATGTGACCGSGTGCCCCGAGCTCTGGGTGTCCCTGCTGGAGCAGGGGGCTGGACTGAATGATCCCTGGAGGTCCCTTCCAACCTCAACCTTTCTACGATCTGTGTGATTCTGTGAACATAGCTCCAGGATGGGTCCAGAATCAAACCTCAGTTACTCAGGCCAGCACCAACTGAGTGTGTTTTGAGTTTTGAGATACTGTTTTGGACCTTCAAAGTCCTCGCAGCCCAGCAGGGAGGACTCCATTTCTCCTCAGCTCATGCTGAGGTCCTGCTGCCCTGTGCAGGGTAGATAGGTCTCCATGTTAGAATCACAGAATCATGGGATCACTGTGCTTGTAAAAGACACTCAAGATCAAGTCCAACCGTAAACCCAYCACCACCATGCCTGTTAAACTGTGTCCCTAAAAGTGCTTCATCTGCACATTTCTTGAACACTACCAGGTAGACTAGATTTGGACCAAAATAGTTCTGGCCTTGATCTGAGGTTCAGTCATATTCATGTTATTGGTGTCAAGATTCACAAAGAAGTGATTTATAAAATGCTTTTTTTATATATACATTGGCAGGGTGGATTTGAGCATTCCCAGGTTCCTGTACTTGGGTATGTAAATGACACTGTGGCCCCAGATCAAATTCTGAGTGAGTCTTAGGCCTGTCCAAGGGTTACAGCTTCCATTGCTGGAGTTTCTTTCTGTGGGCTGGACAGCTGAAACACACCCTGGGCCCTTGGCAGATTTGGGGTGATTTGTTTTACTCTTTCTGCTGTTCCCTTCTGTCAAAATCCCTCCTGGTTGGTCATTTCCTTCCCTGCAGGGACCTGAGATGGTGYTGAGCATGGGCTGCATCTGAGCTGGGGGAAAGATGCTGCCACTTCCTACATCCAGAAGGATGCAAATGTATTTTTAAACATACATTCCCTAATAGCCTGAGGCTATTTTTTTTTTCCCTGACAGCTCTTGGCAAAGCTCTGGCACCTCTAAGTTGTGAAACTCTTCCTAAGCCTAGTTAACAATTTCAGTCTTAACGTTGAGACCTGGCTTCAGCTGAGCTTCCCGATGGAAGCCAAAGGAAGCAAACATGTCCAGCCTGAGCCCTTGCAAGCTACAAACTCCTGCACAGAGTGCCACCCTATTCTAAGACCTCCCCTCTAACTTGGATCTTGCTAAAAGAAAGGCAAATGAGTAGAAAGCAAAAGGTAGCTCTTCGATGGAATATGGGCCGTGCAGGGTGTTGCGGAAGGGCTGGAGTGCTGGGGCTTGAGCACTTGACCTGTGATAGTTAGTGCTTCTCTCATCTGCTGCTCACTTCTAGGAGATCCTTCATATTTGCTCTGTTTATAAGAATTAGAAGTGCTGACTGCAGTTATTCAAAACTTCTGATTAGCTACAGGCTTAACAGCTCTGTTTATGCTCTGCTGTTTATGGATGGCTGCAACTCCAGCAATTGCTTCGCTAATTGATTTCAGGATGGATTTGTTTGTGACCGAGAAATTACATTCGTAGTGTCTTTTACATGACATAGTTTCCAATAGCTGAATTGTGCTTGGACTTTTTCTTTAAAGCTAAATAATGCTGCATGTTGTAATTAATTCCAGTTGAATTTTTTCTTCAATAATATCCATTCTAATATTTTAGCTGATTTTATTAGAGTATTTTAGTTTTACATTGTTACTAATAAAATGTTTCTCTGATGCTGGATGCATGTGGGAGCTAAACTAAACTGTGCAGGGCAGGTGACCAGGTCTGGCTGTCTTGGGTGAGCCCAGTGTCTCATTGGCCTGTATAGAGGGAAGGTGTCCAGACAGYTGTGTGTAACTTCATGTGTTCTTCCAGTTTTCTTTGTTTCTGAAAAATGGTCACACTAGGGTGTCCTTATCTACAATCTTGCAGTCTGCAGTGACCCTAGGAGACTGCTTTGTGACCAGTGTTGACTTCCTCACTGTTTTCCTGTGGCCCTGTGCTTTCTTGCCAGCCTGCTAACATCTTTTCTGATGATGTCTTTGACCTCGGTTGCTTTTTTTCACGAGTCACCCTGCAGCTGCATGTGCAGCTTACAAATGATCTTCAACACCGGGCAAGACTCTCACTCCATTTCCAGCGGCCCTCAGTTATACCTGAAGGGCTTAATCACCTCTCTCCAGTGCCTTGATAATGGATTATTTCTGCAAACAATCTGTTTTGCCTGGTTAGTGGTTTCTCAGTCCTACACCTGCTCCTTACTCCTCTTCCTGGGACCAAACTTCCTCATGTGGTTGTTTTCAATCATATCAAGAGAAGGGAAAGGATGGTATCTAATCTGAGTATTGTGTGATTGCATAGTCTCTCTGGATTTTTACCTTAAATCTTCAAGTCCTTTGGGTCTGTGTTTGCTTGGCAGGGAAAGCCCTTTTCCCCCAGTCACCTTTGGCCAAAGAGCCTGTTGGAGTCCAGCAAAGTTGGCTCTTTGCTGTTGAAGGAAACCAAGCGTCCTAACTAAGTGACTTCAGAATGAGGAAGCCTTTCTATTAGACTTGTTTCGTGGTGGTTTTAGTAAATGGCTCCAAGAAAAGTCCCTGTTAAGGCCTTTCCTCACTGTAAGGATTTGGAGGGAACATAAAGTGGCAGCATTCTCCTCCTACCTTGGACTTGTTACAAACTGCCACCCACTGGGAACAGAGCAGTAAGAAGGTCCTCAARGTTTCCTATGACCATCTCCTCTGGAGCTTTGGGAGCTTGTGGTGGCCTGGAYCAGACACCGAGGACACGTGAGAGGATCCAAATCCAACACTTGGACAAGAGGAACCTTTTGCTAGGTGATTACTTATGGCTTAATGTAAGGAAATACTCGYTGTAAGGAATGGGAGAAAAAGATCTACAATAACTGCTACCATTTGCAAACATCTGTCTCAGTCTTCATGTCAAAGACTGTTCATGTGAAGTCTCCCAGTTTCCCACTGGATATGTTCAGGGATCAGACTTGCTCCCATGCATTCAGTGGGAGACAAATCCACTTGTAAGAGAGTGAAAATGATGCAAGGACAAAGGTGTTTGCAACCCTTATTGCCTAGTCACTTTTCCAGTTGATTAAAGCACATATATTCATATCTTCATAGTCTTGGAACTAAATGGTGAGACAGGAGCCACCCCTAAATATAGGATAAATTCTGAAAGAATATTACCTGTATTTACTATACCCATTAAAGTAGGATAAAGTAGGTTAGACATCAGTGGGGAAACAAGGAAGGAGGAGATCAGTTTGTTTATTCCATTTTGAGACGTAAATGCTCTTAATTCAAAGTGCAGCACTTGATGCAGTTCTTACATTATTTATCATTATTACATAAAAASTTCTCCCCCAGCATATTTATTTTGTTAAATTACCCATCCAAAATTAAATACAGCCTCGTGTCAGTGTTTATGTTCTTCTGCCTATTCTCATAATTATTGCTGATAAGAGCTGGCTTTCAAGTTAACAGCGTGTGGATTGATAAGACAGCCATTTACTGCATTACCTGAGTGCTTTTTAGACAGCTTAGCTCAAGGGCAAATCGTGTTTCCTCCAAAGCGTGCTATGCAGCATCCCCAGCCTGCAGAATGCTGCTGGAGGTGTATTGGTAACTACAGAGAATTGCTGCTTTGCTAGGAGCTGAAAAAATCGCTGCAACTGCTGGAAATCAGTAACCGTGGCTGTTTTTGGGACTGCACAGTGGGGTGCCTCTGATTTGGGTTTTCAGATCACCAGAGGATTTCAGCTCCTTTCCTTTCTGCTCCTCTCTTCTGCTCTCCGATACTCTTCTCAGCATCCTCAGGTAGTAGATGCGGTTGGCCTCCGGGTAGGTGACTTTGCAGAGGGGCAGTTTGTACATGGCTGGGTTGTCCGACGCCAGCAGCAAGAAGAGAAGTGCGGAGAAGCAAAAGGGCCACGTGCAGAGGGGCAGTCCCACCTGGAGAGGAAAGGGCAGACGGGGCATTTTGGCATCTCTCTCTGCATGCTTCCCTTTCTCACTTCTGCCTCTTGCTGAACTTTTGCAGCTGAGGAGCTGGGAGAGGCAGCAATATTTAAGCAACTGGATCAAGCTCCAGAGCTCTGCTGGTTTTGCCTGAAGATGTGCAGCTCACAGGCAGATATTTAAATGCTCTAATCCACCAACCAAATCCTACTTACACTGCCCAGCAAGGTACCGTTCACACACATTCACTATCTCACTGTCCTCAACACCCTCAACACCCAACAGGCATTGAGTCTAACYCTCTGTCTTGCTCTGTGACCTGCCAATACCAGCCAATACCAGCCTCCCAAGGGGGAATAAAAAGTAGCAGATTTAATCAGGTCCAGGTGGGCAAATTGAGTAGATTACAAAAATTTAACTTTTGGAGCTCTGATTTTCCAGGTCTTTCATCTATAGGAAAACAAACTCCCCATGGGCATCCCATTTCTGGTGCATCCTAAAAGCAGGTGTACTTAACAGAATCACCCTCTGCTTGGACCTACACTGTACTGAGAAGATGTCAGGTGAATACATTTATTGTGAAGCTGCTTGTTTTATTTTTTTCTTTTACCTTGCTAAATCAATTATTTCCTTAAAGTATGATTTTGCTTAGGTCTCTCAGAGAGACCTTAGAAAGAAACAAAGCTTGACAATACTAGCTTCACCTTCCTGGGAGACCAGTGCAGTTGGACAGATCGAAAAACAGAAAAATGTGTTTTCCTCCCATTAAATTAGTTCTTATATTCAGACCGAACTTGAATAATAATGGGGGAGAAAAAGACCTCAGAAGAATCACAGAAAAGTTTAGACCACTAGAATTTGCTCAAAAACATGTCGTGCAACGGAATATCATCTCTCAAACTGAGTTGTTGCTGGAGTTCTCGTATATGCGCATACTGCTGCTGTGGATAAGGTGCTTTGAAGGTCTTTGAAATCTTATTATCAGTTGCAGAGCCTCTAAGTGCACAATTCAACTGACACAGACTCTGCAAAACCTGCCACTGGCTGCAAAATTCACACTTCAGTACTGTCAAAGTTGTCAAGGAAATGCCATAGAATTCTCCATGTTTGGATATCATAACAAAGCCAGAATACATTTATTTTAAAAAACAAAAAACAAAAAACAGAAAAAGAACAAAACCAGACTTACCACAGATAGCATATTAGTAAGAGCTGCTCCAGAGTAGGCACAAAACAATGCTGAGAAAAGAAGACAGCAGACAACTGAAGATAGAGAAATTCTTGCTCATCCTTCCAAAGAAACTGTCAGAAATAGTAATTCTTTCCAAATGCCTTTTAAAGTATCTTCCCAGCTATATGTTGTGAGATTAGCATAGGCATCCTCACTGACTGTTGAATTTTAAGGTGCTACACCTGCCTGTCTGAGCTAAATTTATCCTAGGTTTGCTTTCTTTAGGCAGGTGGTGCATGAAAAGCCCTCTGTTTTGTCGAGAATAGGTGACAGTGGCATCTGTTTTATCCATTGACACAACTTGATCTGTGTGGTTGGGAATCATGGCCACTCTGGCCGCTCTCCACCACTCTCTCTTGCAGCTTTAGACCACAAGAAGTTAGTTGTAGGGCTCCTAGCCACAGGATCTCATAGGTGGAAAAGCAGGAGCTGAGGTCAGGGGCCCAGGGGCAGAGTCATGGAAGGGAAAGCTGCATACGCAGGAGCTGCACTCAGTTCAGGGAAGCTGCTGAAGTGCCAAATTGCAAATAATTAGAGGCTCAGTGGCTCCCTATGGGGATATTTTGTATGCTTATGCTGTGCTTAAACTCTTCCCAKAGTGTCTATCTTAGGCTGCTGATGAGGTTTTGGATAGATCGATCATAAAGCAACCACATGCAACAGCTCTGATGTTCCTCTGGCACACTTCCTTTAAGGATATGTTTTAAAAATATATATAATCTGTTAAAACACAGCCTTCATCTCACATAAACTGTATTTCTGCCCTTCCTAGATAATTTTTTATGCTAAGAGGGCATAAAACCCCTTCTTGCACTTGCAGCTTGGCCATCCAGAGCTCCACCCCAGTGGCAACATGGAAATAAACGACTTTTTGGCTTTGCCTTGGTGACAGACACGTACCGCAGGCGAGGGCCAGCAGGTGAGCCTGCCAGGTGAGGGCATAGAAGACGCCTCCGACGGCRGCGCAGGCGAGCGCGCAGTTGTAGTTGTGCACGCCCAGGTAGATGCTGTCGAACGGCGTGGCGAGGGTCAGCGCTGCAAGGCACAGAGCAGAAAGCCCRCTGGGTTTTCCTTGGGACACCAATGCGGATCAGTTCAGTTGTGCTCACGCTCACATCGTTGCCACGTGCAGGGAAAGGATGAGCTCAAATGGGGCTATTTTGGAGCTGTGGTGAGGTCCCTCGAGATGGAGTTTGGCCCAGTCTCGAGGACTCTTTCAGGCAAAACTCTTTGTACATTAATCGTGTTGTAGTTAGTCCCCGCAATGTGGCCACTCCATCACTGCTGTGGAAACTTTCAGAATATTTCAGAATATTTCAGAATATTTAAGGTTGGAAGGGACCTCTACAGATCATCTAGTCCAACCTTCCTGCTCAAGCAGGCACACCTASAGCATGTGGCACAGGGYGGCATCCAGGCGGGTTTTGAAGACCTCCAGAGTAGGAGACTCCACAACCTCCCTGGGCAGCCTGTTCCACTGCTCTGTTACCCTAACAGTAAAGAAGTTGCTCCTCACCTGGAGACGGAACTTCTTGTGTTTCAGCTTGTGGCCATTACCCCTCGTCCTATCGCTGGCCACCAGTGAGAACAGCCTGTCCCCTTCCTCCCTGCATTCTCCCTTCCTGAACTTATACATATTAATCATATCCCCTCTGAGCCATCTCTTCTCCAGAGAAAACAGGCCCAGCTCACTCAGCCTCTCTTCATACGAGAGATGTTCCATTCCCTTAATCATCCTGGTTGCCCTTCTCTGGACCCTCTCCAGAAGCTCCACGTCCTTCCTATACTGGGGTGCCCAGAACTGAACACAGTACTCCAGTGGGACAGGAGCGCAGGGTCTGCTCCCAGCCTGGCCTTGCAAGAGCCTCTGCAGGATTTCTCACAGGCTTCGTCCCAGCCAGTGAAAAGGACAGCACAGTGTATAGTGCTGTCACTATATATCACATATATATCACTGGATAAATCACACAACAGGCCACTGTAGTGTGTTCCCAGCTTTTCTCAGCTGAGTGTAGCTGCTGCTACCACCTTTAAGATTAATATATTTCCCACTGTGATGTCTGTTGATACCACCTTTAAGATTAATATATTTCCCACTGTGATGTCCTCGTTTGCTTTCTGTTCCTCATCACCACGCGTGTTTCCAAATACTCTCTCGTGATCTTTCATTTCAAGGTTATCAGATCTATACAAAACTTGCCAAGTGCTCTTAGCCATGCAAAATGTGTACAGCTTTGTTTTAAAACTCAGACACAAGGCAGCTCTCATCTCGTGCAGAGCATTGCAGACCACAAATAAGAATTTATGCCTTTTTTTAAAAGCAAGTTTCTCAGACTGTACTTAATCACATTTTTTATTACAGTTGAGCAAATAGATAGCAGTAATCTTGCCTAACTTCAAGAGTCAGATTCATCTCTCAATTTAAGGTTGGTTGTTTCTTTGATAGTGGAGAGAYGGGCCTTTTTGGATGGTGTTTATGTAACCTTTTTTTTTTCTTTCTTTTTATTAAAGTGCYAAGTCTAGACAGAACTATATAATGGCTTAGCTGAAAATGTCCTAGATAATAAAAAAGACTTTTGTAAATACTGTTTCTTACCTGCCAGCATCCCTATTGTTGATCCAATTGCAGCATGTAAGCAGATCAGTGGGGAGGAGATAAGTAAAGCCACGAGGAAGATGCCTCCGGTCCAAGGGTTTTCACAACCATATACTTGACCGACACCGACTGGAATGGACTGCAAGAGCTGCAGCATCCAGTAGAAAAGGGCACATTAGGGTATCATTGTACTCAAGAGGACACAGCTGCTGTTCTGTCCAAGCTATTGGTTAGAAAGGGATCAGCTCAGGAGAATGTCTCTGTAAAAATGAAGGCCTGCAAAAATGATTCGTGAAGTCCCTCTTAGGGACTCAAGTGGGTTCTTCTGGCTCTTGGTACTGAGAGTAGTTATCATGTGTGTTGTAGSATGAAGAAGAGACCAGAATTGCAGTACGCTATTTTTCCAGTCCTGGCTCTGTATGGGACTAAATAGATTTGTTCTAGAAGGCATTTTAGTCCAATACTCCTAAAATTTAGTGTATATGACAGAGTTTCCCCAAAAATTTCTAATAAATGCAGCTGATGAGGCTGATGAAATAATGCAGGACACTTTCCTGTTGAAAATGGGAAATCCTATTGAACAAATCCAATTCAATTCCAATCCTATTGAGCAAATTCAACAAATCCTGTGGAAATGTTCAATCCCATTGAACAAGACAGATTTATCGATACAACTGAGTACGTGAAGCATGTGCTCACCAAAGTGACACGGGAGATAAGTGGGTAACCCCAGTATAGCTCCTAGCCCACCTAAATAAATTCTTGGCTAACAGATGGTCCTCTTGAATATGAAACTGGAGAGCAGCCTTTCTTGTGATTCTAGTGTTTGTTCAGCCAAGAGATAAAGGATAGGAGGAAAAAAAACCCTACTATATAGGAAGCATATAAACAGGAGGTGCTGCAAACCTTTTTGGCTAAGGCCTAGAACATAAGGAGCCCAAGGAGGTTCTCAAATTAGCCAGCACCACCATAGAATTCTTGCCTGGACAAGTTGCCATTTTTGTTCTTCACTAAAGTTCCCCTTAGGCTGCTTTGGGAGTATGAATTGGCTTTGAATGTGTGTATTTTGCTTCTATAACAAGGCTATAACRTCTGTATCCAGATGTGCTTTTGTACCGTGCTTCTGTATCAGTGTCACTTGAGACTTGTTTTGGGGCAGTCTAACTTCAGGTTGARTGAGAAGTCCAAGATCTTTCTTCTACCAGCCTCTATCTGCCCTTCTGGGCATCAGCCAAAGCTGCCTCTAGGCCTATTACAGTAGTATCACTTGTTAAGGATGGACACCATGACCCGTGCAAACCTGATATCCAGAACTGAATGCCTTCACACCCACCTTCTTAATGAAATGAGGTAAATTAGGTGGTGTAGGGAGGCTTACCAGGGGCACATTGATTGCAGACCAGGTGATGTTGGGTGTTGACGTTACAGGCTGGATGAGGGTTGTAGGAAAGAAGGCGTTGTAGTGTCCTGTGGCAGCCAAATACAAAGTTACCGCAATATTGAAAGGCAGAGTGAAAACAGGAAGGTCCCATTTACTGAAGACTGATGCCAAAGCACTGGACAAGACTGGGCTATAAAGAAAAGTTGTTTGTAGTGGTTACAGGGGCAAAACATCCTACCATATTGATCATAAGTTCATGATGTTACTGTATGCTTCTAAATTTATATGGAATTTTCTGTAAACTGAGCTTCCCTCTTAAGAAATGTGACTGAGCCTATTTAGCATGTAAAGTACTTGGGGTGACTCTCAGATGATTTAGAGATCAAAGAAATGCTCAGATGCCTTTGAAAGGGTGTTTGTGGCTTTGCCCAAAGGTCTTGACTGTAGAAACTGGGACATACATTTCACAAGACCTGCTTTGCCTAGGAGATTTCCAGAGTGCCCCATTTCTGTTTGAGGAGGGTGTCCTGCATGACTGGCCTTTCTGGGAGCACATGGACAAGGTATCAGGTGCTTATGAGGCTCAGAAAGCAYGTGGGATGGAGAGAAAAGCCAGGTCCTGTCCTTGATGGAAATGGGCCATGTTCTGTTGATGTCAACCTTCCCTGATGTGTGTGAGCTGAGCTGCGCTTAACAGTTAACCTCCAAGTAGGAGTAGACATTATACACTTAAAATTAGAGTTAAACACACATTGTTTTTCAAGAAGCTGTGTTTGAGTCCTAGAAAGTTGTAAGCTGGTTCTAATTTAAAATGTATATATATTTGGCATTTCAAAAGCAACATCTTGTGTCCTGTTGTGTTGATAGTATCAGTGAGAAAATGCTTTCTTCTCCCTGTGTAATCTCACTCAGATGAAGTCTATTATTTTATCACAAGTTCAGTTTCCAGAGCACTTTACAGATTTCCTTGCTTGTAGCTGTGGAAAAAAAGTCAGCACTTCTGTGAAAGTGGTGTCCTATTTTCTCTGTTGAAATACATAATTTCTGCCAGTTACACATCTTGTAAGGAGAAAAGAATTCAAAAATGCTGGCTTTTAAACTTGAGATTTAAACTTGAGATTCAAAGTATCAGTTGGAAAAAAATCTCTGAAATGTCTAATTTTAAAATCTTTCAGCTCTGCCTYGGGTTTTACAAACTTAAAAAGAAGAAAAAAGTTTGAATAAAAAAGCCTCAAGGAATTTTGGCAGACAAGACAGACTAAACATTCTTGCAACATGTTCTGGGTTTTGAGAGGCTGTTACAAAATGACCTTCCTTTGGAGTGACTAAAGAAATAAAATATGAAGAAATCTTATTTTAGCAGCAGTGAAATGCAATAATGATTTTTATCTTATCACTAACAATGATTAAAATGTAAACCTTGAATTAATTTCGGTGAAGGCTGATAAATGGATTCTGTAGTGCTGTCAAGGTCTGCATGTAAGAATGGTAAACTTGATCTTAAAAGGATGTCGTCTGGCGCTTGGTTAGTTGGAGTAGTTCATCCATCTCCAGATTGATATCTAAGATGGGGAAGATTCAGCTCAGTTGGAGAGAAAGCTCCATCTCAGTTCAGCATCTGGCTACGTAAGAACCATTTGTGTTCCTCATTCTCTGAGCAATTGTCTCTATAGGAGCAGTGTCTGGGGCGAGGAGAAGTGGCACTTACCAGGCCATGGATATAACCCCCACTGGAAGCAGGAGCCACCAGTAGTAATCGCCTTTGTCAGAGTAGACGGCCATGAGGAGTCCCACCAAGAGCCCGTTGTAGCCATAAAGACCTGCTGCAATGGCAGACCTGCAGATGGAAGAAGTGGGTGCAAGGAATTTACCTTTGCTGAAGGTGGCCTGTCCCAGAAATGCCATTTCTAAGTGTCCTACTCCTGATAAAGGGACCGTAGGGAAAGGATGAACGAGCAACAAGGTAGCTGCTGTTTGCTCAGCGCAGTCTGGGATGTGAAAGACATAGTTTGGAGGCTGTTGGTTGGTGACGGGTATCTGCAGTGACCTTGGGAACCAAGGAGATTGAAAGGATGGCATATCCCAATGGTAACCAGAGAGGTGCAACCGGCTGTTCTTACAGCTGCAGTCAGCTCATATGCCCCTTCCTGAGGGGTCCTAGCAGGGGAGCACAGTGCTGTCCTCACCTAACCGCCTCCATGCCCTCCGTGAGCTGCTCCGCCAGCTTTTAGCTGCGAGCCTGGGTGCTTCTTGASCTGGCACTGTGAACGTGACACTGCCTCTCCCAGTCCAAGAGAAGGGACTAAACAAGAGGGGATTGCAAGACCTCCTTAGCTTGGATTAGCTGGAATGACCCATGGAGTCTTAAAACAGGAGACACATAGGAAAAGAGTAATSAAAAAAAAAGCTCTCTCAAATCTGCACCTGCAATTGGTCCTTTCTAAGCACCAAAACTCTTTCAAGAGTCAATGACTGAGAGAGAAGGGGAACCGAGAAGTCACAGGTGGCTTCCCTGGCTTCTGTGGTTCTGTGAACATGGAGCAGTGCTGGGATGTGCATGGAGCTATAGGGACTTCTGAAGAGCTGGAGGTGTTGTCAGTGACATGGGAGATGCTGTGGGGCACGTGGGGATATTTAGAAGCCAGTAAGGGATCCTGTAGGGTGGTGAGTGTATCGTGTGATRGGTAGGAGGGATGCTGTGGGGGCCTGAGGTGTTGATGTGGAGTAGAAGACATGTTGAGGCACAGTGAGATCTGTGAGCCAGCGCTGGTGATGTGCTGAGTTCAGTAGTTTATTTACCTGAGTTGGCTGATCCTTAGCCTAAGCCCTTACAGTGTTTGGTCACTGGGTGACCAAACTCATGGCTAAGACTAAAACTGCCACCATTTTCCCCCAAATCACTCTCCTACCTAACTTGTTATTAGGCTACTTAAGAGCAAAGCTACAGAAACAGGGGGCTACAACCCATCCTTGAAAACGTAGTGATCAACTGTCATTAAGAGCCGTGATGCAAGGTACCACCTACCTGTCCTGACTGAGGGTCAGGGCTGTCAATGTCGAAACGGCCATCCCAGTGCAGCCTGTGAGCGTCCACCAGGGATTCTGGATGAAAAGCCCCACTAAAATGAGCAGCCCACTGAGAGGGTTGTTGACAAACATCACCTGAGAGGTCCCTCGCAACATCCAGTCCGTGAGCTGCACCGTGAGGGGTTTATCTGAAGGAGATCAAATAAAAGTCCTAGAGATAAGACATCATTGCAGCGCTCAAAGCACACTCGGCTTTACAGTCACTTGCTGGCTGCAGAATAGAGGCTGGATATCAACAGGACTGTAAAACTGGTCTCTGATTTATTACTATCTGAACATATTTTGCATCTGGCACTTGAAAGGCTAGCAGGGATGGACTGGGCACTGCTATGAAGTTTGCAGAGGGATTAATAAAAATCGGTTTATTTATGATGGTCAAAAATAGCCTTTCTTGCTTGGTAGATTGCATAAGATTCTGCTATAAATTTAATGAGGAAGCAGATCCACTTCTGTGTGTAATTCAGCTGCAGAGAGGGACTTGGGCAAAGACTGAAAGTAGTTTGTATGTGTATAGGGACATATGAAAAGCAAACCCTTCAACTGTTGGGGAGAAAGCTACTCAGAACACTGAGGCACATTGTATGTAGAAGATGGGGCAGACTGGAAAAGGTGTTTATTTCCCTAAAAATGGACTCCAGGAACTGAAGAACCTAAATTAAGAGAATAGCTGCAGCTCTCACGGTGTTTAGTTTGGCCTATACAAGATGGGAATTGCTCTCCAGAGGAGACTATTGAATCCACACGGAGCAGAGGCAAATGGTGCTGAGCTTGAGTACTCAGGTGAGTGCCTAAGGGCAGCGGGGTTAATGTGGGGCTGGGGCTTTTTCTGTGAGCTACGGCATTCCKCCTGGTTTTAGTGCTGAGGAGGCTCTCCGTAGCACTGCAAAAACTCCTTAGTGCTGGTTCTCACATTGCAGATTAGCCCGAGGCCTCTTAGCACCCAGCTTTTGGGAAGAGTGTCACCRTTTCTGTGCTGTTGCATGGTGTGTTGTTATGAACATGGCTAGAATATCTGAATGAGAAAGAAGCTCTGTTTGCACGTGATGGAGCACCTGCAGTTCGTGCAGTGTGTATGTGCATCTTTCATTCATGTTCTTAAATATTAAAATTAATTGAATTAGCTACATTAATAAYATATCATTGGCTGAATTATTAATTGGGTATTGCGCCAGGTGTGAGACTACTTTTTAATCCAAGGAGCCTCTTATTCCTCATCCTCCCTTCTCTCCCACTTCTTTTCTATGTTGTWTTTGCACTGGAGCCTCCAATCTTTTTTTTTCCAAGGACAGTAGCTTTGATAGAGGAGTTGTGTAGTGCTGGATATCATCCTGCCTCCTCAGCATCCCCTGGGACAGGGTGCTGGGTGCTAGCTAAGGGCKTAGCAAGCTTCCTCCATGCTTTTATTATCAGGGGACTACACAGGTACAAGAGGGAGCTACATGTCCCTCAGAAGGGGAAACGGGTCTGGCCTCATTGAAATATTTTTTTTCTGATGTGTGGTTGAGCTATGAAGTTTATCAGCAACACTATGGGATTCAGACACAACTATTAACTGTAACTATTCACATACAACTGTGAGGGAGGGACAGGAGACTTTTCAGAACATTGAGTAGTAAAAARATGTCTACCAACTGCAGACAACAAAGAGAAGATGGGAGGAGAAATSCTCCTGTGGCTGGGGACTGCATCATGGGCTGGCCAGGTTCCCTGCCTGGGGGCATCTTGGCCACCTCCTCCCCATGGACAGCCACTGCTCAGGCAAGTGATATACAACATCTCTTATTTCTTGTTTTGTTGCTGTAGCTGGACTGTTAATACACTCAGTCTTGACAGAGGACCCACAGTCTTACATGGCCTCTCAAAGCTCTACATCCCTAATGATTCTGGGTAACGTGGACCATCTGGTCATGTCTGGCCAGCAAAACTTGGAGATCACTGCTTTGTGTTTTATAGCTCCACGACACCCACAGCGCTTGTTGTTCCCCCCAGGCTGGTAGTACAAGAGCATTCCCTGCTCAATTGGGAGTCAGGTCCCCACTGTCAGCCCACGCATGGATGAGAGGACACCCATTGATCCAAAGCATTCGTCAATGAAGCCAACTCCCCAGCCCTGACGTGTACTTCGGKGCACTGCTATAAGAAACATGATGCTAATGACACATGACTGATTAAGCGTGAAAAATTTCCTTTCCCTCTGCTAGATTATGTGTGCGGTCATGGTAAGGGCAAGAGGATGCAGTGGGTTTCCCTTCCTGAGAACGAGACGATTTGGGCTGAAAAGGCAGAGGTTCCCAGTGAGAGTTGACTGTAGCCCCCCACTCCTGACACGCTGACAGTGATAGACGTGATCCCCATGGGCTGTTCCTACCTGGAGAGCACCAAACACAAGCCCTGTGCTTACCTTTCACCCAGTGTCCACACTCCTTCATGTCTCCTGTGAGATACCCCAACAGCTGAGACATTTGCTTTCCGCTTTTCTGCAGCAGGCTCTGGTCTCTGGGCTCCTTCTCTGCATACAGCTTTTTCTCACTAGGACATTCAGCAACAATTTCTCCAAGCTCCATCTTTTCAGGCTGAGGATAGAACTGTAAATCACAAAGCTTGAGTGTTAGAAAACCTTTTTGGTTAGTTGTGTAGGTTTCTGCTGTAGTTTAGAGCTCCATAATGATGCTCTTAACCAAGGAGAGGACGATCCACTGACGAAGGGACATGCATGACCCTACCTGAACCAGCACCCTACAGCCCGTGGAGGCAGAGCGTTGTGGTTTATAGCTTTGTGTCTACCTTACGGTGCAGACTAAGGTCTGGACGTGACCCACTGATGCCAAGGAGCCGTGACACAAAGACTGTGAGAGAGACATCTGCCACACAGCCCACTGTCCCTGCGTGCTGACCAGCAGCCAGGTATGTCTGCTGTGGCTGATGTTGAGGAACAACCTTGCTGCTGCTCAACTAGGGTTCCTGCGGGACGTGACACAAGTTGCCAGCGCAGGAGCAGACAGCAAGACAGCAGGACATGAGGACGGAGCAGAGGAGAGGCCAGAGCCCGTATTCCTCTGAATTCTGACTCAGTGCTGTCGCACATCACAGCAAGTCTATGGCCTCCCCTCAGTTCTTATTTCATATCTGCTTTTCACCATCAAGAGCAAACTGTGGTAGCAACAAATTATTGTGTCCACACGTGGCTCTGGACAGAGATGATCCAAACGGATTCGTGACTGCATGATTTTTAGTTAGCAGGTGAAAATCCAGGCAGGAACGTGGGATTATTAAACTACTAATTGCAATTGCAGGGCTCTATTCCTTAGAAAGCCCATTAGGGAATAAAACCTTAAGGTATAATATACTGCACTGCATCCCAATGAGCTATGCAGGAGGTTATTTTCATGCAAAGATGCTACTGCAGCCGCCAGAGGGGCCTGGCATCAGCTGCTCTCTGGTTCTGCCGTGCTTGTTTTGGAGCTGGGTGGCTCCATGGCCAGGCRTTGAGCAGGAGTGGACGAGGTTGCAGAGCCTGCTCTGAGTTTCAYGGAATATGGGCACCACCTTCTGGTGGGAATTTGGTTTCTGGCAGCTCGGGCAGGCTGGAGATGAGCATAAAGCTGCAGGCAGCATGAGGAGGGAGTGCCTGGCTGCAGGGAAGGAGGAACATTGAGGGCAGTGCAGATATCTGCGCTCCTGGTGCCCAAAGAAGAGGGCTCTCCAGCATGGCCGGGCGCTCCGTGCGTGAGCCCTGGGAATTCATCGTGCCTCCTGATCTCGGTGCTTTGGCTCTCTCTGCCGGCAGCTCCTCCCCGGCGCAGCGAGAGCCTTTGCAGGGACCTTGTGCACGAGCGCAGCCAGCAAGGCAGGGAATTGGGTGCAGCTGTAAGAAGTGAAGCGAAGTTGTGCTCCTTTCAGAGCCCTCTGTGTTTGTGATGCATAATGGACGCGGTTAGACAAGGAGCAGACACCACCAAACACCTCTTCCTTTCTGCTGCTATTTCATGTGGTCCTGAGCAAGGCAGGACCCCAGTTTCTGCCCAGCCCTCAGGCTGGGACATCTCATGGGGTTGCCAGTGATGGGGACACATTCACAAAGAGGGGAAGTGGCCCTTTTGTTGTGAACAATATTCAGCACCAGTAGCACAATGCAGCTGTCATCAGAAGGGGGAATAAATCCTGAATGGCCGTGTCTGCCTTCGTAGCGTCTGAACGTCCTGCACTCCTTCTAATGCTCGCTAGGAAAAATGCTGTTCTGCTTTGCAAAGCGGAAAGATCCCTGCAAACCTTCCAAAGCCCAGATTTACTTGCTTAATTCCCATTGAAATTGAGGTATAGGGCCTTTATAATTTTAAAAATCTGTCCCTTTGGCRCATAGTTTAACTTCTAGGTGTGCAGTGCAAAGTGGCCATGTGAGAGCCCTTTGCAGTCAATACAAAGGAAGGTTAACACCTCTGGAGAGTGACTCATTGCCTTCTTCCTTTTGTTTTTTATTTTATTTTATTTTTTTTCTATCTCAGGTATGAGCGAGGGGATGTCCCTTTCTTTCCACAAGCTATAGAGGGAACCTGGCTGCTGAGCTATTTTTATGTGAGAGAAATTCCAGCCTAAGATTTTGCCAAGGTCAACCTCAAAGTTTATGGAAGAGGGATCTGGGATCCCAGGCTGGTGCTTTAAATCATTCAACCGCCTGCAACAGACCTGTAGGCAGCATCGAAGGGCACCAAAGCTGTGGAGCTAAGAAAAAAAGAGCTCTTTTCCTATGATTCCCGTTTGCTATCTCCCTATGGATAAGAAAGGAACAAAATCTCTGTGCAGAAGAGAGCAAGCTAACCCAGTCCACATAGGGGAGCAAACTGGGGTAGAATGAGAAGAGATGGCTGAAGAATTACCAAATTTTTATGGAGATAAAGCATGCAAAAGAGCCATGGGGATGCTGAAGTGTTGACCACTGCCTTGGTGGTGGACCATAGAGCCCTGCAGCACAGGGGCTCAGGTGGTCAAACAGTCAGAGAAGGTCCTTTGGGGCTCTGAAGATCACAGTGATCTCTGCACAAGCCATCAGTAAGCAGACTCCATACTCCACAAATAACAGAGAAATAATTAGGCAGTTAGCTAATTACAGCTGGTGAGAACCTGACTCATGGCACACCTAGAGCTGATGGGTTGACCAATGCCAAGGCAATGCTGGGTGAGCCGTGATGTGATTTTAATTCTTATGGAGGGAGGCCAGAGGGCAGCTTTCACCCATCTTCCTGCAGCTATGTGGCTTCTTGTACAGCCCCACAAAAAATAACTATACAGTTGAGCGGATCGTGGACAGAGGGATGATGTGTGGCCAGGGTGGTGGTTGATGCATGAAGCTTAAACCAGCTTTCCCATCAGACAAGGTGTGCCTGGAGCTGTGACTTTAGACTCCTGCTATCTATACTGTTTGTATAAGCAGCTTAGTCCTAACTAAGGTGTCTGAAGCCAAGCCTGGGCAATCGTCATTTCCTCCTTTCCCAGGATTGCAAGCCTGTGCTTTAACCTCCTTCCTCAGAGTGAAAATCCTCGCTTTAAAATTACAAGATATTTAAGCAAGTTCTGGGTTTCCATGTTCGTTTTCAGGATATGAGTCTTTTGTCATTGTGTTTGGTAGCTTTCCCAAGTAATCACCCAGCCTGGAAACTTCAGTTCTTTTTTAATGAGAGTCCCATGGTATCACCTGACTCCAGGACATGGAGATTAAAAGAAATCAGCAGGGGAGCCGGGAAGGCTGAAAGCATAGAGGTGATCAGAAAAAGTTTTGACTTCAAGGRATGTGGCCTCATAGGGACTTGAAAAGAAACAGTTTGTAAAAGCATGTTGCTCTCAGAGCAGACCATAAAGAAATAGAAAAGAAATCTGTAAAGAAATACAGTGTACAGCTAGAGGGCAAAACTTTGGGACGGTGGCAGAATGCTTGGCTGAGTCGTAATGATTTTACGGAGCAAGGCTCTACCAGGGATCAGCCCGTGACACTGAAAATAAATGAACAAAGCAGGGCATTTTGAAATAGGCTCTGAAGCTCAAGGTAATAGAGCTGCAGAAAGATGGTAAAGAATGCTTAGCCGAAGACTTTTAAATATATATGAAAAACACACATCTACCCGAARGAAACAAAATACCCAAATAAACTCGTTTCCTATCACAGGCATTAAACAAACCCACGTTCCAAGGCACTTCTGTCATATCTGCATAAACACAACTACCACAGAGTGGAGTTAGCAATCAGGGCAATTTAGCTTATGTGGCTAAATATGACTCTTACATCCTAATTTAGATGCTTGGCTTTTATGATGTGGTCTTGGAGCCTTTCTGCATCTTCCTTTCCAATCTGTGTTGTGTACARTGCAATACTGTGCTTAGCTCCAAGGAGATATTTTTCTGTGCTGCTTCCTTTGTCCCCTCCGTTGCAGCAGTATTTCCAAATCTGATGAAAGGAGGCACAAGGATTGTTGGATTATCTTAGTGAGATGGAGCATTGATATGGTTTATGTGTGGATTGTACATATATATTTGTGTGTGCGACCATGGAGAAGGAGGGTTTGGCTTCCTGCTTTGCCACAGGTCTTCTAAATGATTTTGGTGGAGCAGAATTCCTTTACAGTYCATGTAAAGAGAAGGGTATTGGGGCAATTCACCCAGATTTGTCWGTTGTTGTTCTCAAGGTGGGATAGATTTCCTCCCAGAGATCTGTYGCATTTCTTTGGCTGTACAGAGAGACTTGGATAGGATCTATCTGGATGGGTGTCTATATCTGGGCAGCTTACCCGGACTCCCACCTTGGTTCATGGAGAGCACGTCAGCAGACACGTCTAGAGCATGATTCCTCCCATCTCACCCTGTGCAGAGGAACCGTGGCCTAAACTCTGTTGTATTTGTTGTCTATAGTGGGAAGAATAACCAGGCAGCTTAGATGAGGACAGCTGCACTGCATATACTAGGGAGAGGGGAGATGAATGCCAGCTAAGCAGCTATCCCAAGACCATTCAGGAAGTCTGTAGCTGACTGGGGAATCAAACAAGGGCAAGTTAGTGTTTGAACCAAGTGCCTAATATATAAAGAATTTTCAAAATGYGAACTGTTTTTTTAATAATAAAAGTAGTCAGCCCAGGTAGGTATTTTAAGACTCAAAAGTCCTGTTTTCCTGCATGTGGTTCCAGTTATAAAACCAGAGGGGAAAACAAATAGAGAAAATATGAAATATAAACACCGTTGCTTCTAAACAGAATGTTTTTCAAAGGTTTCCATGAGGTGTTGGCTGCTCTGCAAAGCAGACTGTAAAACAACTTTACAAGCCACATTTATTCTAAGAGCTCCACTTATTGAAGTACAATTCAAACTCTTGTTCTGCRGGCCAAGTTCCATAAATTAAGCACTTGTCCAATAACACATACCTCTCCACTTGGATTCTCTGTTTCTTTTTGGCTTTGTGTGTGTGTGTCTCACTCCCCCCCTTTTTTTTTTTTCATCCTTTGGAAATGGAAACAAAAAAAGATCTGCTTGTTTTAGGAGCGAATTTAAGAAATAGACCAGTAAAAATAAAATAAGGAGAGGAAAAGGAAAACAGATCAACTTTTTAGTTCAGCTGACTCAAATGAGGCTTTCGTTCCTTTATTTTACACAGATTTAGCCCTAGCTTTAAATCAAAAGTGTGAAGCTCAGTGATATCTAACTTCTAGCTGGAGTAGTGCYCTGGCTCTGCTAAGATGCCCCAGAAGTTGGGTGCTCAGAAGAAACAGCAAAACAACCTGGTTGCTGAGCAGGGGAGTGGGACCTGTGCTCAGACTTCGAAGAGTTCTGTTTTTCTGTAATCAGTCTTTCTTTAAAGGGTATTTAAGGGCCTTAGAGATGTGACTATAAGCAGGGGAGCTCTTGCCAGACTCTTCTGGCAAGAGAAGAGATGGGCACTTTGAACCTTAGCTGGAGAACTGGCAGGAGAGGTAAGAGAGACCCTTCAGAAGGCCACCTTGTCCGGAGTAGGGATGTGCCCATGGACATGCCAAACAAAAGCCCAACCACTAGTCTCTGGAGTGAGTGCTCTTGGATTCGTTACGGCTTCCCATTCCTATCCTGTCTGTCCCACATGCAGCTCTTGCTTTTCTTCTAGCTCAGTCTAGACCCTCACATCCAGAGTGTGTGTAAATCTTGGAGGTTCTGTGTGTGCCATCTTCCTAAAGAAAATATTTTTAGTTAAACCAAGCAGCAAAAGCTCTCACTTAGTCTCTCATCATTTCACTTCTCCTTTAGCTTGTCAGTCTTTGTGGTCTTAAAGATCATTCTGGCCTTGTTGTATACCGTCCTCTCAAAATTCGCTTTCATTGTGGCCTGCTCTTTTTTCCCTTCATGTTGACCATGAACCATGAGCATGTCTTCACTTAGAGTTAGACTTCACGCTCTCTCTCATTTCATATCCATGTTCGTAATTCTGACTCCATTTGCCAGAAATATGCCTAAAAATCCTTTTCTGTGGCACAACGCATTGATGCTCCTACAGCAGCTCCATGTGGTGTTCATACTCCTGGAGCATGGATGACTAGTTGAGCTTGAAGGATCCACATGTCCACCACTAATCTCCTGTTGCCAAGGTGGTCTGTGGCGTCTAATGCTTTACTTTAGACCAAGGCAAGTTCCACGTAATGCAAAGGGAAAATAGAGAAGGGGAAAAGCATCAGGCCAAAATCACCTTTAGCAAGGAGCAGCCCATTAAATACTAGTGTCATAGGTGCACACTCAGAGACCTTGTCTATACGATAAGGAGTTAGTTGGTAGCTATAGCTGTAAATCCTCCCACTTGGATTTGGGACCTTGTACAAATTCTACGGATTGGCAGAAGAATGTTATTTTGATGCAACTTAAGCCATTTTTTTTTCCTAACGGAGCGTGGAAAACTCAAGTCTCTCCCTAACAGATCTACGCCTATAAACATTTTAACTGCGGTAACAATCACTCGGTGTCTGCTATTCCTGGGCCAAACCAGCTGAATACTGGACTGTCTTTAACAGTGCATGGTAGACCGCAGGCTGTAAAGCACTAGATGCTGTTCACAATGAATAAAAATGTCGGACCTTGGCCAATGTTTGGTTAAGATTTGAAGGAAAACATACTGTGTTTTAACAGGGTAACCATAAAGGCATTTCTCTATATAGTTCACATTGCTTGTTCTTTAATGGAAAGTTAATAGGGATTTTCTTTCYTAGATAGCAACAATTTATCGTGTTTCCCTGGTAACTACAACACCATGAACCTTCCTTGAAAACTCTGTTGGGATTCCTGCTATGTTAGTGAGTATAATGAATGGTAAATGTAAAGCAAACCTATTGGATCACTTTATTTTAAATCCTGGCAGAGACATAATTTCCCACAGTTCATAAACATTTACAAAAAAGGAGTTTACATGTAGGAAAACAGTTGTTTTTATCGCTCAGATCAAAGAATCCGTTTATCTGGATGTACAGATGCGTTTGCCGCCTGCTTTAGAGACGCTCAGGTGACAATCTTTAAGAAGCTTCACAGACTTAACACCGACCCTTTGAAGTCTGCAGCGTTACTCACCTGCAAATACATTCATCACTTCTGCTCTCTGCTTTGCATGAATCTGAAGTTTACACTTCAAAGATTATCGTCGACAGGCCAAATTTCCCGAGTTGCTAAGAGCCCTGGAACTTCCTGACTAGAGGAAAATGAAAAAGTAGGGCACCTTACAGGGATATAGCCGTGCCGGAGCGCTGGGTTTAATATCCAAACCCACGTAGTTACCTTGCTGCTCGTGAGCAAAACGAATGAGACCTGCGCGCCGGGAAGTGSCCTTAAGCCTTCCGAATGCAGTTGGAAGGATTCCCATAACGTTAATGGCCTTCGCGTCAGGCCAGCAAGACGGAGCAAGTGGAGAGGAGCAAGAGCTGCAGATAATAATTTCAGAGCTGCCAAGTCTCCTGGTAGAAACTGGCCCCGCTCCATGGCCCCGGGTCCCTTTTGTTGCAGCAGCTTAAGTCCGGAGTTTACTTGATGGAGTCTGGTTTTCATCTCAGGATTTATTCCTCTCTAGTTAATAGAATAACACCAATATAAGGGAGAGAAGGGTCGTATCCATCACCCTCTGTGGAGCTGCTCTGGATTTGAGCTAATGTACATGAGAGCTGCTCCTGGCACTGCTGGTGGATGGGGTCTTGTTTGCTGCAGGAGGAAGCTGGGTTGCTGCAGGCTACTGGGTTGGTGCACGTTCCAGCTCAGTCCTACAGCACCTTCCATGGGTGGATTTATCTGCACACCACATCTAGGTGACAAAGGGTGTCTGTTTATAGCCAGACAAGGAATTTAATGAAAACCTGGAATGCTGTTTTCTGAAGAACTTAGAAATTTCAAGACAAGGTGCTTTGCTAAAGCAGAATGACCACCCCATCCCCTTTACAAAAGTCTCTAACCTGAAAACTTGGAAATTGCTTTTTTTTTTGCCATTTCAGATCTTTCAAAATAGTTTGTATTCCTTTAACCTTTTAAAAATGCAGTCTAACATATCTGTAATGAAAAGTTATGAATAAAATGAAGTGCAATTTTTAGAATGGAAATCTGCATCGCCAACAGCTGAATAGCATTAGTGATTTTCAAGAGAAAATCACTGTCTCCTGAGATTTCCACATTTCTGTGGAGTTCTTTGTTTCATGGCTACAAACTTTTTCCTTTTGTGTTTTGTTATTGTGATCTGGGAACTGCARTATCACATAACTGAAACATCATATGACTCCTACCACCAGTAGACATCTTTGGCATATTTTTGGTGGTCAATGTGTTTGTGTTTAAGCAGGACTCTGGAATACCACACACTGTTGTGGCGAGGATCTGACAAGGTTGAAAGCACGTGAAACCTGAATAAATGATGTTTCTAATCAGAGATGGGTATTATTTACCAGAAATTCAAAAAAAAAATTAAAATTCCATTTGAATGTTACGAGGCTCAGATTAGAAGTGCCCAAATTAGTTTAATCCTAATTCTAATATGAAGCACAGCATGTGCTCCAGGAGCTCTGATGGCTGTGATGAAGCTATTAAATGGCAGATTTGTGGAGGGGCAAAGGAAATTTTCACCCTCCCCGTAGACAACACCAGGAAGACCATCCATAGAGCAGATCAGAAGATATTTGCTGCCTACCACCGAGCTTGCCCTGACATGGGCAAGACGTCATTTCATGAGCCGGGGCATCGCAGTCTCTTGGTGGCAGCCCTGCTGCATTGCCTCCTGCCTCCTTTAATGTCACCTTCTTCTTTGTATCTCTGATGGCTGCAGCGCAGACACATTTCTCGGTTTCTCGAGCCTGCCTGTGTTGGCTGGCAYGCTTGCTGCCCCACGCACCTACGCCGCATCAGCGGAGACGTGCAGCAGACCTCCCCTTGTCAGCACAAGCCAAGAGCTGTTGAACCAAGCCAACGTTGGACAAGTGAGCGCATGTCAGATTTGTACCTCGGGAACCTGCCCGACTTGTTTCGCCTTGCTGAATTCCTCCGCCACGTACCTGTCACTCAGGGGGTTGCCTCGTGCTGTGGAACATGCTGTGGAGCAGACAACAGCCCTGTGCCCTACCCCTCGGACTGTGAAAGTGGCTGACAGGTTATACTGTTGTCTGGGCATAAGGGGGGGTTTTGGCAAGCAGCCACCCAGGGCTCTGCTAGTGGGGTGGAGACCGTGGCTCTGAGTGGGACTGTGCCAAACCAAAGGAAGATCAATTCTGAGTGGGAAAGCAGAAGAGAACAAAGATGGAAGGTGGATGATTCTGAGCCTGTGTGGTTCAGYCTGGCAAGGCAGAGGAGACACATGGTTCATTAAAGTAGGGTCGGTAGGCCTAAATAGACATAGGTAAGAGTCTGTCACATGTAGAGTCCTAGGTAGATGACCTTTTCTAGGTCACCCACTCTGGACACCAGGATTGTATTCCTTGTGTGCTGGATAGGCAAGGGGGGATGTTCCTGGCTCTACTCTGAGGCCACCGTCTGTTATGACAAGTGTAGTTTCAATTTCAGCCCTCCCTAGAAATACAGAGTGATGTTATCACTGGGTGCCAAGCCAGCATCTGGTGGCGTTCACCAAGAAATGATGAAATGAAGAAGTTACAGATTTGAGGGGTGGGTACATATGTATACAGACACAGGAAGAGGCATCCCTACATGAACATTTGTAGCTTGTTGTCAGAAAGATTGGAAATATTATTCCTATGGAAAACGTTGTCATAAATATAGGGGTATATCCCCCCCCCTTTTTTTTTTCTTTTCCTGAAGAAGAGAGTTGAAGTTAGAGAGAAATGAAAAAGCTGAGGTGTTCCACCAGCACCAGAATCCACCTTTTGTTTCCTGGAGACTTACTATCCGAGTTGTGAACTTCAAAATAGAGCCAGGGTTAGCATTTGTGAAGTTCAGGGCTTCACATCCCAGCTTATTGATTTATCTTTTCACTCGGAGGGTGGTTTTTACGAGGTGACAGTTTGTCTTGGCTATGGTGGGGCCTGGCGCTAGTGGATGTTYGGTCCATAGCTCATAGTGGGCTTGGGGTTGGTGCCTATGATACAGTGAACAAGAAAGACTAAGATTTGTGCTGTCAACTACTCTAGCTAAAACGCTGATGCTTGTGAGGAAAGTGATGGGAGAGTGGTAAGAATATTTTACCAGACCTCCTGTGTTTCATCTGCAAGTATGAGTCCTGTAAATAGGGCAGCCAAGGTTGGATACATGCTCAGGTTGGGCTTCCAGAGAAGGATTGGAGAGCCAGGATTAGGTCAATGCTCAGCTCATCTGGAGGAAAGGGAATGAAGGAGTGGGTGTTRGAGACAGGTTAGAGTTAGGGTCTGTGAAAGAAGGATGCAGAGCCAAAGTCACAGCCAATTCCTGCAAGTCATATCTTGTTATGGAAGTGGAAAGAAGTGAAAATGTGGTGCTAGTAGTGTCTCTGCATGATGTATTCCCAACTGCAGCCCATGCATGGGAGTAATTCACCCCCCCTTCACGCCTGCAGCTGACTGTGTGCTGACTTGAACAGCTCACCCTTCGCTTGGGCACCCTGAATTGTCTGAGGTTTGAGGTATGGAAGTGGTTTAGAAGAATACAGAAGCAGCTCTTGGGATTATATTTGAAATTTTAAAATTTGATCACAACAGATATGTTCAGGATTATTATTTTTTTAATATTATGTTCCTAGTATT
Source organism: Nothoprocta perdicaria (assembly GCF_003342845.1). Classification (NCBI taxonomy): domain Eukaryota; kingdom Metazoa; phylum Chordata; class Aves; order Tinamiformes; family Tinamidae; genus Nothoprocta; species Nothoprocta perdicaria. Next base: position 2,780,684 of record NW_020454094.1, read on the forward strand.
TGCTTATCAATGTGTGCCTTTTCCTGTAGGTAGCTGGTGTTGGCATAGGGTTATAGTTGTGAAAAACATTGCTACAGAATAAAGATTAGGGTTGAATTTTGTTGATCCTGTGGGGGAAGGTTATRTGTTGTTCTCAGCTGATTTGGTTGCCTTAATCTACATTTCTTGCACGATATATATTTCTAGCCCAGGCTAGGCTTAGATTAGCTATGGCTTCTGTGAAACCGGTGATTACAGAGCTAAGGTTATTTTTCAATGTGTTACTCCTATGATGCAGAATATTGGTATCATTTTATTTGAATGCCTTAAGCTAAGGCTTTCCGTGATGCTTTATACCTTTTTCATTCCCTTATTGTTCAAATTACGTTTAGGGGATTTGAAAGGAAGCACTGCAGATCCAAGCTTATTGCTGAACTTTGGCACCACTGTGAAGGCAAATAGAGTTTTGTATCAGCTTGTTTTACTCTCAGTGAATCTTCACACAGAAGAATCTGCCTTATCTATAGCCAAAGTTAGATTTAGGGCTAGCTCTAATGTCATACTCCAAATGCAACATTTTGTTTCAATGAAGGCTGATGTCGTGTGGAGGAAATGTCTAACTAGAGACAGCTTATTTAAATGTCGTGTTCGTAGTCTTGGGAGAGCTTGAGTGTCTTCTCCACAGCCAGTGCTTGTGTAATGTAGAGTTTATGAGACTAAAGGATGCATAACAAGTTTTATAATATAAGTTTGCCAGTTGTACAGAAGCCAGTGCTAAGGTTGGGATTAGGTTGGAGGGTCATGAAAAGTTGAATTGAAAAGTCAGGGTTTTGGCTGATGCTTCCCGGTTGGAAGAGAAAAGCCAAGGGCTGCTTCCACTTGATTTGGATCCCTTCATCCTAACATCTCATCAGGAGCCAAAGGCAGGATTAGCTTTGGGGTCAAGATGAACTCAAGGGTCCTTGTTACAGACCAAAATACCTTGCATGGAAGAGCTGAAACGGGTTGGTGATGCAGTCGATGGAATGGAGGACACTTGCTATAAATAATGTTGCACTAGGTCAATTATCTCTCCTCYGAGCCACAGATGACGTTTCCCACCTCTACAATGCAAGTAAAAGCCATGGCTGAGCTCCCTGCCCCATGACAAGGATATATGGCTTTCTAGGAAGGGCACCACAAGTTCCCATCACCACCCCCATACCATGTAATGTTTGCACTTCTGCTTTTGCAGTTAGGCATGATGAAACTGAACTTACCTCCTGAGTTACCAGAGAGCTCTTAATAATAATCATAGAGCTTATGCAGTTCCTGTCTAAAACATTTATGGAAGAGTAAAAACTTCACTTTGTTCTGTGCTATCAGGAAAGATAAGATTAAAGATCTTTCTTTGTCTCTCCTTCAGTATGTAAAAGATTTTTTTTTTGAGAAGAAGATGCATTTTATTGAAAAAAATGAAGAATTGCAGGTCACTCCACATCTAGAAATAACAGCTGTATTTAGCAGAGTTCTTTGTCAGAAGAAAATAAAACAGATCAAATGCAGRGAGGGAAAATCAAAGAGTTACAGTTTTGATGTTTTTAAAGCCTAGTTTAGCTAAATTCAGCGATAATTTTTCAAAGAAGGAGAAATACCGCAATAAAACATTTATTGTGTTTGTGTGCTTGTTTTCATTCCTTTGAGAGAAATGAAACAGTTTCTGACAGATCTAATGCTAATTCTTTTTTTCTTAGTTTTTAAGTTTAAACATTAAAATGAAAAAAAATCAATTGTTTGCACAGTTCTTATTATAGATTATACTAGAGAAAAATGTTGTAAGATGGCTTTTCAGACAGCTCGACCCGGTACCATTGAAGAAGACATCATTTGGTTTAAATGGACATTGGCAGGGTCCTCAGTCAGTATGTGAATGATCAAAGCAAGCCAGACATTTGAGAAATGAAAAAGAGGAAAAAAAAAGAAAAAGATCTGAGTGTGAAAGGCCCTAAAAGACATGTGTGAGAACTAACTCATCGGCATGGCTTGTTCTCAGACCCATTTGGTGAGGAATTGTTGAGGCCTGAGGCACAAAGAAAGATGTTTGGGCAGCACAAGCCAACTTGGAGGCTGTAAAGTGATTTGTTTCTATTTCCTTGTATCAATTTGAAAAGTCAAGTCAGCTTTACGGCTCTGAAATAAACACAGTTGGGAGTTTATGTGAGTTCAGGATGGCGTAATCTGTGTGTTTTGGACATGYTAGGGGAAGGAGAAGAAACATTTGCAGCCAATTTGCCAACATGTTCCTCATCTGACATATCAACAAGTTGGTTGAGGTAATGGGGGAGAGATAAGTGTTTTAAGTTGTAAATGCTTAAGAAGCTGYGAATTTGGAGAAGGGAATTAGTTTTGAAGTTCAACTGTCATTTGCAGCCAGATACATGGGATGGGATTTGGCATTGCAGTTCTTGCCTTGTAACTACTTTGATGCACTAAAACTAATTGATGCGAATCATAATAATGATCAATCTGTGTGTCTTGCTTTTGGCTAACAGCGAAGCTCTTCATGGGATTGGACTCTTCATGCTACCATAGCTACCTCAGTCTCATCACCAGAACTCAAGGGCAGTAAAACCTACAGGGTTTTATTACTACACGGCTATTTTTTCTTAATTCTCGATCAAGAATGCCTATTAAAGGTTCTCTCTGCAGCATGAACCTTCTTTTGTCTCTGGGCTTCCTGATGGCGATGGTTCTTCCATTGTCTCTACTCTACCAGCTGTAGAAATAGCTGGTATCCAGAGCCTTGGAATGGTATGTGAAGGGTCTGGTTTTCCATTTTACAGAAAGGGGAAACTGAGACTAGGACTCGAGACATTTAAGACTGGCATGTTTGCCCATGAAAAAGGCAAAAAGAAACATTTTTTTGAATTAAGAAATCGATCTTAGGCGTCTGTCCTGGCAACTCCGTTTCAGTGTCCCAAGATGYGTATCCTGCCTGGAGGCATGTGGACAATGTGAAGCCCCTTGGGCCTCCAGCCAAGAGCTTGGCTGATACCTGGCCATGCTGAGCAGAGCCTTGGATGAGGAGAAGACCCCTCAAAGCTTCATCCCTTGCTGGCACTGCATAGCMAAGGGGGCAGCAGGTCCTCCCCTGCCTGCCCGCTCGGACGAGGGCCCCGGCATCGTTTGCTGCTGGTTATTGGTCTGGCAGCAAACTTTGGCCGTAGGCCCAGTCCTGTCTGCAAGACTGCTCCCGTGTTTCCAGGGTATTCCTGAATCACGGCTAATAGCCGATGAAATTTGGAGAGGCCAGCTCAGCTAAGTGTCCTGTAAAACCTCCCCTTTAAAAAACCTAAGTGGGGTTTAAATATCGGGGCAGTCGCACGTAGAAAACAGAGTTTCTGCGGTTTCAGTGTTGCTGTTGGTAAAATGGGTTTCAGTCTTTATTATGCAATCAAAATACTTGAATCACCACTTGAACTAAATGAAAGCTTACTGTGTGTGCATATAATTGTTTTCCTTACTACCTATTACTTGATTGGGGTTGGGCGAGGTTAGCGAAAGGATTAAATTAATTCTCTTTGAAAGTTATGCATTATGAAGTAAGAGGTATAAAAGTTACATTGCACATGGCAAATGTCTCCAGGGTTTGGTTTATAGACTTGTTTATATTTTTATTTTAATGTTTATTACCTTCTCAGTGTCATTTCCACTTTTGCATCTCCATGCTCATTACACTTTTATTATCTCCTTTATTAAATCAATGGCTGCAAACCGGAGAATTTGGTTGCTGAAATAAATAGATCCAAATATATCTATACATAAATTAAATATTGTGGCTATGAAAGAGACTTTTCCAAAGTCACTAAGCTTAAACTGAGGCCAATTAATAGCTGACCTTTCATTTTTATGGACCGTAGCCTGTAGCACATCCATCTGACTTGGCACATTTGAAATTATCCGAGTGATGGCTGAGCTGCATTGAAAAATACATTAGAAAAATTAGTTCTCATGGAAAGCAACAGATCAACAGCCTTACAAATCGAATCCTCATGAGCTAAATGCAAAAGCCATGGCAGTCAATTATAACTCCTTCTCTTGACTTCAATGGGTTCTGAATAGAGGCCTTTAGCACTCTTGTATATACAGTCATTTCAGGACTATGCAAATTTTAACCGATAGTTACCCACTTTGGATCTCAACAGATGCAAATTCTCAAACATATTGTGAGATCTGTGGTTGGAAAGTGCTGTCCCAGAGCAAGAGAAATCGGAGTGTGGAGAAGCCATGAGTCAAAGTGTTGAGAGCAGCAGTGGCCAACACAGTCCCTGCTCCGGCACTGGGGAGATGCTGTGCTGGGTCAAGCACTTTGGGTGTTTATTATTGCTGCAATTAGAAAGAAATTCACTGGCTGCTGTGGCAGAGGGAGTGAGAAGAAATGTATATGAATAGCTGTGTAAGTAGATAACTACTGTACCCATGATCTCAGGGGGAATTCATACTTTTACTACGGGAGAAAGCTAGGTCACTATTCTGACTAGCTGAACAAGGCAGGGGACCTTTGAGYACCAAGCTCACAGATTCTGTTTGAGCGATAATGTCATATCACAGCAGATGCTCAACCTGAGCATGAGGATTTGCATACCCTGGCTATCGGCCACATCCAGAGCAGGGCTAGAAGCTTGAGGAGGAGAGCCCGGACTCTGCAGAAGTTCAGTTTGCAATGAGCATGGAAGGTCTCTGCTCTGGAGAAGAGCTGGTGACTGGTTCTTCATCTCACACCACTTAGATACTCCTTTTCGCTCGTGAAGGTCTGCACTAAGCACTGGTTTGAAATTAAACTATTGACAAGAGAAGGGTGGTGGGGTTCCTTCTTCATACCAGAGGTGAATTGGGGTTGCGTGACTTTGATTTGCAATTTCAAGAATATTGTGAGATCGTGAGTCCTTTTATGCTGTTATTTTGACTTAAATTGTGGCGTCTTCTAAATGCTTCAGGAAGCAGGAGATCTGAAGCTCTTTCTTTAAGCATTGGAGTAGTCTTTTTGGAGAGCATAATGAGAAATATCTGTGCCAGAAGTAGTTTAGCTGTGATGTTACAGGCAAGATTACCTCTCTTTGAGGGCAAAGAAGACAATAGCTTTTGYTTTAGGGRAYWYCTTCAATGAACCAARAATATKCCTGTTTGCAAAAATAGGAGCTTARTTTGTGTATCTGCAATGTACGTGTGATTTCAGCTCATAAAATTAGCTGATAGTTTTCAGCCACATGTTGCCTTTATTCTCCATTAAAGTATTTTTGTGCATCRTCTCCCTTTTTAGTAGCATTTTATTTATATCGTTTTGGCAAACTGAAGCATATCCCCGTGTATTTTTAGTTTGGGTGTAAAACTAAAAGAAAACTCACTATGTATCTAGCTGTGGTCCTGGATCATCARGTTCATTTCCTGATTGCTACCAGGCAACTCATTTTATAATCCCATACGCAGACCTATCTTTGTTCATCCAAAAACCAACTGGATTTCTTCCTCTGGTGTTTCTATGGAAAGACAGGTCTAGAAGTTCTTTAAATTTGATGTTAATCTCTTGGTTCCAGTTTTCCCTTCTTCCCTCTACCTGAAGGTCTTTTCTAGGCCTAATGAGAGAATTGGATGGTGGTGGTAAGACTAATTGCCTTTGTAGGAATAGATGAATGAAGWGAGCCCAGCAGTCTGAACAGAGATGTAGCATTTGGTAGCGCTTAGGCTTCTGGTGTGTTGAGATCTTGCCTGCTAGGCTGACCCTGTATTGTGCTCATGTTTTCCCATCTGCTTGCTTGCAGCAATCTTTTGTCTCTTGTTTCATATTTCAGTCCAAAGCTATTTTGAAGAGGGGCCATCTTTCTGGGTTGAGGATGCTCAGGATCTATCCCGGTGGGATTTATGATTAAGGCCTCTATAAGGACCACAGTATGAATGAAAAGAGTAATGTGAATGAAACTAGAGAGCATAATGAAGTTTACCATAGGACATCTAACACAGAGCCTCTATCTAAAGATAGAACACCACAAATAAGAGAGACATTTGGATTCTACTTTTTTTCTTTTTTTTTAGTCACTGGGATTTGCAGGTGGACGAGGGAACTATATTTCAACTAAATAACTTTTTTTTTTTGTGTAAATTTTCTAAATGGCATTTTTAGGAAATAACTAACCGATCCCTGCTATTCCAGTGGACTGACTTCCCCCAATGCAAACTGAGCAGAATGCCAGTAACAACGTGCCCTTTCTGAGCTGTCTTGCTGGAGTTTTGCCCGAGGAAGCACAGTAGATTTTAAGGATCTGGCTCCTTTTGTGGTGGACAAAACATTTCATTGCATTTCAGCAAAGAACACAGTGTTCCTTTCTAACAGTGCTATTGTTGTTGGAGAGGAAGAGGAGAGATTGTGATCCAAAACACCATTCTTAAACCCGTCTGATTTGAAGTAATAAATAGCTGTGGCTGTTGATAGTGACAATTTATGGAGCTGTTGGCTATTTGTATGAAGCCTCGTGATAAGTRCTTGGCCGAGTGGTATTACTTGCACAGTGGTAGCACTTGGTGCTTTGACCACGAACCTGAACACTGGAAGATGCTGCACAAATGCAAAAATTCAGAAGAATTTCAATTGAAATTCAAAGGAAAAACAGTGCAGAGAAGACTGTAGGGAGCTGTTAAATCTTCATGATCTTCTACTTGTATGAAATGCCCAGGGAGGTTGTGGAGTCTCCTACTCTGGAGGTCTTCAAAACCCGCCTGGATGCCACCCTGTGCCACATGCTCTAGGTGTGCCTGCTTGAGCAGGAAGGTTGGACTAGATGATCTGTAGAGGTCCCTTCCAACCTTAAATATTCTGAAATATTCTGAAATATTCTGAAATCACTAGTCAAGGAAAGAGTAGGTTAATGTCAAGAAGACATGTTCTGGCTGGATCAGTAGCTAAGGATAAATGTGATCGTCTGGTGACCTGGCCAGGGTAACCTCACAGGGGGGATGAAACTGCAGAAGAGAAGGGTCTCACCAACCACTTCATAGATGGGAAGCAGAAACAAGAGGAACACTTATTTGGAGGAAGGTAGGATCCGCGAAGAGACTTTGGTCCAAGTCCAATGTATGTGGAAATGGTGAGAGATCCGGGGCTTTGAAAGCATGGGGACCCTCTCTGATCCAAATACGTGCACATTGGTCACATCTCACGCCATAGGAGTTTTGCAGAGGTCGATCCTGGTCAAAAGGGCAGTTCACATCATTGGCTGATGGCTGTACCAAGCAGGAATCAGTTAAGAGCGGGAGGGCAGAAGTAGCCAAGGGCCYCCCAAATTTGTCATTTCCTTTTCTCCCAAAACGGAGACCTTCAGGAATTGCTTGTCCATGGGATATCTGGTGAAACATTCCCAGAACATMTTTTGCACGTTGCCTTTGAATAACCTTCCACGCAAAAACGCAGAGACCAGTAAATGCATGCGTCCTGTAGCTGCCACTTTATATATCAAATTAGGAAAGCCTAATAAGTCTCCCATTATTTTGTTGCACTATGGAGAATACAGGTGCTTTTCTGCATAACATTTTCCCACAACACAGCGGGAGTTGCACTTTAAGCCTAAATGGCATGCACTTAGTTATCAAATTTTTGCATGTTAATCCTCTCAAGATGTCTGTTAACATAAACCTCATTAATTAAGGTTCCTTTAGCATCTGGGAATGTGTGATTCAGTGCTTTAAAAGAAGCTAAGACCACAGAGCATTGTATTATGAATCATAATATCAATGACATTTAAAAACATATAAAATAACTTGTCTGACCCTTTGACACAGGAGGCACATGGTACAGAGGTATTCCACCCTGTAACCTCCAGYCAACAAAAAAGGAGTTATTATATCTGCTAAATCCATTTCTGCTTATGTTCTTAGACAATCACAGCTATAATAACACTTTGGCAGTTGTCTTGATCTCCATGTATTTTCCTAAGGAAAAAAATGGGATTCTCACCCAAAATAAATGTCTAAAAAGACGTGTAAGTCAAGTAATGCGCACTAGACTTCCTTTTTAGTCAATGGAGACAAATGGACAGCTACAGAAGGTAATTCATTTGATCACCACTGAAGAGAATCCACCTCTAACCTTATGCAAACACCAGTGTCACAAGTTCACATCCARAACTTTATTTGTAAAAATATGAGTGAGTACTTAAGGGACTTGTGGCTTTCCTTTGTCCTTTTTATTTTGAATGGGAAATAGAAAACCACCTATTATTTCCATTTTGGCAGATCTGGGACCAGCTAATGTGTCAAAAATGTGCTGTTGTCCTGACATTTCAGTCCTTATTTCCAATCTAAACGGATCTGCTTTTTCTGCCTCTTTTTTTTTTTTTTTTTTTTTTTTTTTTTAAGAGTAAATGGCCTAAGTTCTGGATATCTCTTTTGCAATCTTGGGTGGATGGGACCAGAATTTGATCAGAAAAATAGAGGGAAAAGGAAGCAAATTATACTTTTTTTTTTCCCCAAAAAGTTGGAGTTAAGACTTGTATGGACAATCCTAGCCACAGATATACCTCTCAAATCCTCCCATTAACAATATTATCATAAACCTCACGGGTTATTGCTGGTAATGTTTTGAGCAGAAGAGTTGATTAGCTGTTGGACCAAACTACTGGCAAAAAGAGGAGATTTCTCTTCAAATCTTCATCTCAAAACTGAACATCAACACTCAATGCAGCAGTTCCAGAATGAAATTTACGGTCTGTATTACATGGGCTGGATGCTAAAATGCTCCTTCTGACCTGARCATATATGAATTTCAGTGACTGTAAAGTACCTACAGATACTGGAATAAAAGGCCCAGTTGGACGTACATCTTATTTTATCCATCTCTTTTATGCAAAGTTAGAGAAAACCTCATGCATTTGCGTTGCAAACTCAAGGTACCTGCACATAATATTAAACTTGTTGCAACTTTCAAACAAGTGGGTTTCTAAACATAAATAAGCAAAGCCAGGTAGTTTTACTAAAATCCATCCTTCTCTCACTCCAACAGGCATGCAAGAGCCTGGGTGTCAAGGACCCAGAACAGTTCTCCTTTGAGGACCACTCTCACTTTTATTTTTATTTTTTTTTAATTTTAGGGAAAAAAGAAATCCAAGCCTAAACATATGATACTTTTATTATGTGAAACCCATTAGGAAATGAAGTAAGAGGATTGAACTGCTTTTGGTTGGGTAGCAACTTAGCGAGAGCTTTTGCTTTCATGTGGACAAGGGCAGGTATAAGAGTGCCCTGAGGTCAGAGGCCCCCCAAAACTTCAGGACCTCTTTGATGCTTTAATTCTGGGGAGGTTCAGGCTGGTTCAGTGAGCTGAGGAGTACGAAAGGTAGAGCAGGCTTGGTGGGAAACTTTGATGCAGTTGGTTAGAGAAGAGACCCAACACATTGCAGCAAGTCCTGGCATCCCTGCGGGGTGGCTGCTCACGCACACGTGGGTGTGGGTGTGTTTTCGTGTGCACGCTCACCTTATGAGCGAGCCAGCTAAATTCCATCTTCACGGACAGTTCAGTGGAAAGTTAGCTTGAAAATGCAGTATATCATATTTCCTGAATTTAATAGGGTTTTCATGATTTTACAAAGTGCTTCAACCAGACACTCACGGCTGGAGGCTGCGCAGCAGGAGACCTAAAACACTGCATCTGTGTTTTTCAACTCTTGCCAGGATCCATTGAATTTGATCCGGAATGACTATGCATCTTTGGAATGTACATTCACTTTTCTCTTGCCTTATCCAAATAAAAAAGGGAGGAGGAAAAAAAAAAAAAAAGGAGTCCTATGAGAATTCCATATGGAAACACTAAACTAGCATTATAAAGGATTTCCTATAAACAAAATTACGGTCGCAAATTTTGGACTGAGACCACATTTAAAACAAAGAGTTCTTTGTCTCCCTGCTTTTAATATATTATTTTATCTATGTTAACACACACATTTTTATTTTTTATAGATATGCATACACACACACTCTCACGTATACACTCATACAAAAATGAATGTATATATTAGTTAGAAGTCCATTTGCCATCTCTTTCTCTGCTCTYTCTGTTTTTTTCCTTTTTTTTTTCAGATTGCAGAACTCCTAACAAGAGCAAACTTTAATCGTTCTGTGCACTAAATCCCCTGAAAATAAATATCCAGGGCAACTTCAAAAGCCCTTAATTAGAAGCACATGTGTGGTGTTACAAATTTCTGGCTGAGGCGGCTGAGTTGTAATTTAATGTTATGATCTGCCATAAATATTATCCATAATGAGCAGACTTCGTGTTACACTTCTGTACGTCAGATAACTGCAATATTTTTTTTGTCTGCTTTTGTTCAATCACTAAACCTTAAGCGAAGTTTAAAATTAGAAAGGAAGAAAGAAAGAACCGTTTTTCCTGCTAGGGAGCTGAACGTTTTTGTTCAGTTATTGAGTTTTTTTTCTATTTGCTTTTTCTTTGTTATGGTTTAAAAACGTGGTAAGCAGATAATAAGTTGGAGATGATGCGAGAGGAGGAATAATAAGGAATGGAGACTAGTGAGATGACTGGTTGTTCTGAGCAACTTTTTGATAGCAGCTTCCTGGAATAAATGCTGGATTTTCCAGAAAAGCCTCACAACTCGTTTCTATATGAAAAAAAATCTATTATTTTTTCTTTCTCTGTGTTATACCTGACCGAGGAGCAGTTGTCTGCCATCCTGGAGGTAGYTGAGTATAGAGGAGAAAATTCCCTATGTTAATTTTAGGCTTTCTTTGTAATTAGGTTTTGCAGCCTTGGCATATATGAATATATATGTGTGTGTGTGTGTGTGTGGAAGCAGGGGGGTAACGAACCACCCGGTAAATTTACAGTACAAATATACAGCTGTAAGGATTATGCACTGGTTTCCTAAATGCGTGTGAAGTGATACAGAAATAGTGTGGGGCCGTGGAACGACTCCCCGGACTCATGACTCATGTGCAGCGAGGCAGCGCGGGTTTGGACTCCGACCAAGTGCAGGGGCTGCGCGGTGCTTTGGTTCCCCCGCAGAGTGCCCTGGGACCCCCTTTCCCTGCTCGCACACTTATTTTAAGTGACAAGCCGTGTCTGATGSCTTTGACTTCAGCCACCTCATATGCAGGGTGTCCACCCTGGGCAGAAGACCCGAGTGTCCTCAGCCTGTGCTCCCTCCGGCATCTCCTGCATTTCCTCCTGCTCCAACAGGGCTTTCAGTTGCAGCCAAGTTTATGCCGGGTCCAAGGGAAAAAAACCCAAACTACGGCAGTCGTGAGTCTCCACGAAGGAGCCCTGGGTGTGGACGTGTCTCCTTTCCTGGCTGCAGCAGCCCCACATAAAACGTGGCTCCTGCTGACAGAGCTGTTCAGGGTTGGAATGCGTTGAGCAAAGACATAACAAAAGGCCAAATACAAGGCAGATAGATGGCTGGGGACAGCAYGCTCTGTGGGCACCACTGCCAGTGGTTACATGGCACCATGGCACTCCTCCCTGGGTGCCTATATTCARGTCTTGGGGATGCTCTTGCAAAGCCCTGAGCTGGATCAGGCCAGATAGATCACATAACCTCTGTCAGATACAGCAAACTGCAGGCCAGAGTCATTCCTCATCTTAACTCCCCTCRGTGCAGCTGAGTTACACGGAGATGAAGCTGACCCCTTCTTTYCCTCTTAAGATGCTGCCGAGCAAAGAGCAGGTACTGGGCTGTAAACTCTCCAGGTGACCGGTTGTCTCGAGGAAGGTTTGCCAAGCTCCTCTATAAACCTCAGCTATGCAGGAGAGAAGACGAAAGCTGTAATGATGCGCATCCGTTCCYGTGACGGATATGCTGTTTTCACTGCTGTGTTGGATGTCTTCAGCCAACCTTCTGTTAAGGCCTCGGAAATAAAATACTTCTATTTCCCCCCCTCTCCTTCCATATCGTTTCTGGAACTAGAAGTCCCAGAACATGAAGCGGCTGCTGTCAAGGTATTTCTTACCCAAAGTGATGGAAATATCCATTCCTCTGGGGCTGCCAGCATCRTTTTGTAGTCTGGGAAGGTTCTGACAGTGCCTGAAGACCTGGGGAGGTCTGTGTGCATCTCTGAATTTAATCCATTGCTAGCAGCATTTTTCAGAGGCACAGTCCAATACCTTGGGCTATGTACCAGACCGACCTTAAACAAATATATCACTGGAGAAGAGTTCTTAAGGCCTTGTTTCATTATGATATTGATGCCTTCCAAACACGGATCAAAAAGGTATTTTAAAATATAAATCATTCCAGGGTTTTGGAGCAACTAACCAAAATCCCATACCGCTGCTTCCACCTCTGACAGCTCAGCCATAGGTGACTTCCTCAGCCTGGAGAGGCTCAGTGTAGCACCAAGGCTAACCTTGTTCCCTTGGGTTCCTGTTTGCTATCAATTATTTGAGTGCTGCAGCTGCAGGTGAGATCCCACATAAAGAGAAGTCTAAAAGCTGCACATGAAATGGCAGGAGAGACATGAAAAGAGAAAGTGCTTTTTCAGCCAATATGTGAAATGTTGGTTGTGAGTCCAAGCCAAAGGAGAGCTCAGATTTCATGTGGCCTGGCCCAGCGCCCTCTCCACTGCAGGACGCTGCTCTTCTGCCCCTTTCGTGTTCTCTATGAGCTCTCCCAGAGACACAAATCCTGACCACCAAGAAGGGCCAGTGGTGGAGGTACCAGAAGAACAATGTCAGTGGGACCTACCAGCCATCCATGCTGAAGAGCTGAAGTGTGTTTGCATTTTGCATGAGGCTTAGCTCAGCCTTGAGGTGAGGAGGGCCCTGGGGCAGGTTGTTAGATGTTTGCCAACAGCTCCCCAGCAGTCTGGCTCTACCCTTCACTATATACTTCCTCCACTGAGACCTTTTCAAGAATGACAAAGAGTGGTGTTCCTTGTTTGCTTTAGAATGATCTCCAYGATTCAATATTTTACAGATGCGTGATCAGTCTCAGCTGACCCATAAAGGCCTTTCTTACTTTACGGGGGATAATAGACTCCAGCAGCAGGGGAGAAAAAGAGGGAATGAAACCAAGTTCAGCGCTCATCTTCCAGGCTTTGCACCAACCCCACAAATAACTGTCCAGCTACTCTTTTGCCTTTGCTTCTTCACTTCTCTGGAGCTCACCTTGGTAGCCACCAGACTTTGCAGGCTTTAGATCAGATCTGAGACCAGGCCATCATGAATACAGTAACTGTGGTGGTTCTCCCTTTGGTTTGGCTCATATTCACCTTTTCTTAGCTGAAGCACAGGCTTCTGGCACAATCCAAGGAAGACTTTCCATTTAAACTGGCAGAGTGAGGCTTCCCTGGTTGAACCCATAGAGATGAAGTCATATCCCCCTAGCTGCTAAGCTACAGCTTGGTCAGGGGAATGGGTCACTTGCCAAAAGGTGGAAAGCTGAGCAATGCACTCGGGGTAGAGGGTCACTGTCCCCAAATACACATGTTTTTAGGATGCCAATAGGTGGAGCTGAAGGAACAATGTGGAGCACATAAATTGGGAAGCATACACTTTGCATCTTTCCATATACCCTGGAGAAAGGGACAGTGTTCCTGAAATGATTAGTGAAGGGAGGGCAGAGAGGACACAAGGCTTAAGCCGAGAACGGTGAAGGGGCATCAGAAAAAGAATGAGATGTGTTGAAATATTAATTTGGGTCAAAATATTGTATTTTCTAGATCCTATGTGCGTCTTCCCAATATATTTTGCATTTGGTTCAACTTCCATAAATATAGCATTAAAATAAAAGTAAAAAAACCCTTGCTTTTCTTGGTAAATTATCTTTTAGCATGCGTTTTTGCTATCTAGGCTAGACAAGAGAAAGTATTCAAGTGTTTTTGCACTGGAGATGTCCACCTTGAAATGATCTAGATCTCAGCTAGGGCAGGCTGCATACACTTAAAACATACCTCTGGCTAAATAAATCACTCTGTGAAAAGAAGTCTTAGTATTCCATGTAAATAAGGATTCTCATGTCATGGTTTGCTTAGTCTGCTAATCAAAACATGTTGCTCTGAGCACTTCCCATTTACTGCAGCTTATGAAAATCAAGCATCATTATTGCTGTCTGATACATTATCACCAGCATCCATATAATGGGCAAAATGTTCCTGAGTTGGAACGAGTGCAATTTATGGTTCRAAATTATTATGTATAAAGAAGGAAAAGTGCAGCTGGATATTCATTAGATGCATTCAGTTTAATGTATTGAAAACAGTAAAGAATATGTTTTAATTAATAAGCCAAGTGCACATGGAATGGAATCCATGAAAAGAGCCCAGAGCTCTGCAATGTGCTTGTACTCGATGGCAAGTGAAATGGCAAAAAGAGGCTCTTCTCTCTAGAGGATAAAAGTCTGCATTCAGTGCAGGCCAGGAGTCACCTGGTTCAATCAATTCTSCTTTATTTTGGTCATTTCTGCTTTATAGCCAGAGTTCAGTGGATTCTGTTCTTCAGATCCATCAGAGATACAGGAGATGTCTGATGTTTTTATGGGTCTTAATGTTTAGATATCCAATTTGCAAGTCATTACCAGCTATACTTTCCAAAATAAACTGTTTAGCATATTCCAAAAACCAAGACCTTTGCTCAAACTGTTTTAAGTAAGGGCAATTAAGAATCGTTTAAAAACATTGTAAGCGTTGTCCTTGTGCTGCAATGTTGGAAGGAATTAATAGGAAAAAGCAGGACATCTTCAGCAGCGGGAGGGAAGTTCAAGTCCCAAGATGACCTTCAAAATTAAAATTACATCACTGAAGTTTCCCCAAAGAATTTGAAAATTCTGAAGATATCTACAAAAGGTTTTATTTCTTGTGAGGGGTTCCTAAAAAAGACTTAAAATAGAAATCTGGTAGTGTGAACAGTTTTTAAAGTTACTACTAAGAATGGAACTTTTATTCTAGTTCAAGATGCTTTCTGAAGGAATATTTTGTTAGAAGCCAAAGAGTGAATCACCTTGGAAAGTCTGAGAAAAATTTCCGTAGCTGCCACTATGCAAACATAAATGAAGTGTCTTTCCAAATTATAAGAAAAATTTAACATGATTTTTAGTGCAGAGGTCTAGCTCTAAAGTAGCCAATATTCACAGTTTGCAACTTAGGTTGAATTTTCTTGATTTTTTTTTTCGATGTTTTATTATTTAGAAGAGAGATTGGGGCTCTGAGTTACAGTATAATACTATTTATATTCTAGTTAGCACTCAGAGTCCCTGATGAGAAACACACTTTAATAGGCATAGCTTTTCCCTGGAAAATCCCTGAGCCAGATGTGAAATGGTTACTATTATTGCTGCTGATTTGGGATCTCCAGATTCGAGTCTTCTAGATGGGACCATATATATACACCCTGTAGAGAGTGACCAGGTAGTAAAGCAACCTGTACAATATAAAGAGACAGAAAATTCCATTTTCTCCTAAAAGACTGAATTTTAAGCTGTTCACAGTTACTTGTGAAGGGGCCAACCTTGCYGTCTGTAGCATGTTTAACCATGTCAGCCTGAGAAAAGCCTAGGCAAAAGCTAAACTAAGGAAGCTAAAATGGAGCCCAAAGTCCAAGGAGCTGTAGAGCAAGAATGGTTGATATGTGTAAGGTGACATAGGTGTAGGGCAACTTGCCCAGACCCTTGTGTAAGTGTAAAGGAACATCCTAAAGGCCTGTGATGGAACTGATCTGGTAACTGGGATGCCATGGACACTGATGATTTAGCCACTCTGTACCCAGGTGGTGRACAGAAATTAGGTCTCTCCTTTTGAAAAGGATCCTTAAAGCTCTTAAGAGATTTGATTTGCTGTAGATAGTGTCATCAGTTTGTGAGTACTGGGGACTACTGTGTTAAGGGAAGAAGTGTCATCTTCRCTAATACCTTCAACCAAAGATGTTMATGGGAATGAGTTGTTCCATAAGCAGCAGAATTAATGAAGTTTTTGTGTCTTGGGGTTGAAGTCACTTGTCAAGTGAAAGTGCCACCTGAAGCTTCTCCCTTAGTTGCAATATGACTAACGTCTCTCCCCTGCATGGATTCTCCAGTGTCTGATAAAGGGTAGCTGGAGCCTGTCTTATTCTGGCTGGTGCAACTAATCAAATCTCTGTCTTCCCTCAGGCTGTAAATTTTCATGAAACCTGTGCAATTCTAACACATTTGCTTCAAACAGGTTCCAAAGTTGTCAGGGAGATACAAAGAGATGAACAGATACACACATAACTTGGATCATATAAGCCCTTATTTTCATTGAAAACCAGGTAGGAATATTCTCCATAGGCAGATTTTAATGCAAAAAAAAAAAAAAAAAAAAAAAAGATTATTTATGGAAATCTTTATGCTTTTTTCTATCTTATCAAGAAATGCAACTTGGCTTCTCTGCTCTATGAGTTATGATCTATAGAGAAAGTAGTATTTAAAGGTAGCCTGCCAAGGATTTTCAGAAATTGCCCCTCTTCCTCTTAAAAGTTTTCAGAATTCTTTTTGAGCTTCTTTTTTTGCTGGATAAAACCTCACTGGAAGGTTTTTACAACTTCATGTCTGGTATTTGCCAGTTTTTGCTGACAGTTATTCTGAAGAGTAAGGGAGGTGTCCCATGATCTCTTTGTGCATAAATTCCAGTGTCAGTGTTGAAAGTGTAACACAGATTTTTTTGTTAGCTCAAAATTTAAGCTCTGAAGTTAAATAAATAGAAATTATTATAAAAATTAGATAATAGAGATGTTTCAAGATGTTTCACTTACTCTGTTTTCTCTTATCTTTCTCTTCCCTATTTTAATAGATTGTCTATCATCAGACAATCCTCCAGCCTAGCTATGACCTGTTTTTCTGTAGTGAAAAACAAGAATACACACTTAAAAAAAAAAAGGTTTCTATATAAGAAAGAAAGAAACAAACAAAATAAGAAAGACAAATCCTATTTTCATTTTCACAGTTTCCCTTTCTTACCTGAAGGAAACATGGAAAGCGTTGAATATATCAGCCCAAGACAAAGTGTGATCAAAGTCTAGTGCAATTTTCTTTCTCTTTATGTCTCCAGGGAGAGACATCTGGGCAGATTCAAGACTTGAAAAGTGAAGAACGACATTACTGTTGTGATCTTAAACAGGTTGCTCCTCCTAGGAACCTAACCTCAAGTTTCAGCATGCCCTACGTACATTCCAAAGCACATCTCTACTCCTCATCTCTGTTTTTCTGAGTTTCATGCAGAGTTTAGTTAGTTCTGGTTGTGCCTGGTACCAGCCAGGAAAAGACATACAGTAGTGAAGTCCAAGGAGCACAAGACATCACTTGGTCACTTTATCCTTTTCTTTTTTTTTTTTTTTTTTTTTTTTTTTTGTCAGATGATGCAACTACAAACATAGATTTAGGAAAATATACCCTTGGAAAGTCTGCATAATAGGATTGTACTTGAGGGAAATAAACCTTTCTTTTTTCTTTTTTTTTTTTTTTAAACTCATAGCAATTCTTCAACATCCAGTTACCTTGCTGGTTCAAACAGCGCACTGTTTTTCTGGGGCAAATGATGGCACACAATGCTATTTCTCAGCCCTTTTTACCAGTCATGGAGCCCATCCATGAATTTTATCATCCATGGAGCCCATCCACGCACATGAAGAATTCTCATTCATGTATGAATTACAAGAAAAATGGCAGACCTCACACTGCCATGTAGGACATCATAATTCATCAACACTCAGTTTTCCTCTACATTATTCCTTAACCTCTTGTGTTTTTCACTTGGTTGTTTTTCTCTCTGGTGTGCAGCATCCTTCTCAACTGCTGTCCTATCTCTCCAAAAGCTACAGATAGTGGACCAACCTCTTTCATTGACTACTTATTTTTCAAACATCCTGTGTTCTTAGGTTCGTGGCTGGAGTGACAGGCAGGCTGGATATATAGAACAAGTCAAATGTCAAGCTCATGGCAGCAGTGACAGCTGCCAGCACCCAGACCTCTGTACATCCTCAGCAGTCTTCAGGCTATAAGCATAAAATTAGAAGATGCCTCTATCAGTCTTGGAGTTCCTCCAAGCAGCAAGGTCAGCTCAAGGTTTGTCCCAGGCAACTGGTGGGGTGAGAAGGATGGAGACACAGCAGATTGGTTGAGAGTGGAGTTGCTCTGGGAAGTGGGGGGAGATGTAGTCAGGAGCTGCTGCTCAGAGTTGCTCCTCTGCATGCTGCAACTTCCCAAGGTAAAAGGCTTCAGGGCCATATCTATTTTTTGTCCCTGCCTTCTGTTCTCCCCCGGCCCCCTTTCAGCAATATCCYGCCCCAGGCGACTGCCTCCTTTGCCTCTGCCTAGAGCTGGCCCTGGCTGCACCTCCTGGCCCTAGGCTGTTTCCAGTCGCCTCTGCTCTATCCGTGAAACCCTTGGCAACAGCTCGCTGTGGAGTGATGGGAGCCTGACAGAGGATATGCGAATAGCTCGCTCTTGATTGACAGCCCCTCCGTGGTGTAGTCTGTCACATTCATTATCCGCACTGCACAAATCCCGGGAGATCCCATCACCATTTCACAGGGTGCCTCACCAACACACAGCGAAGCTCCGGCCCCCTTGCCCCAAGAGATGACGACCTATTTATAAGATAAGAGGCAGTAGGTGCAATCAGCTCATGGATGGCAGGAAAGAGACTTTCACGATTTGGGAAATAAGCAGAAGTCACAGAGTCTTGTTGCTTCCCCTTTATTCAGGTTTCCCTAGGGTCCTCCAGAAGCACTGTCTCCAAGTAAGGACCATCAAGGTTTGTGTCCCAACCCATGGGACACCCCAACCTTAAAGTAAAAGAAGGCACCATCTTGGATGAAGACCCAGGAATTTGGATTCCAGTGCTTGAGCCTGCAGATGTTCGTTCTGTTGATACAACAATAAGCCTAAGTTTTTTCTTTCTTTTTTTTTTTTTTTGCTTTTCTTTCCCAAGCAGCTGTCAAACCAAATTTGGGAAAAGTGACTTCTAAGTAGTGTTTATGTGACAAATGATTACACATGGAAAATTCCTTCCCTGAACTTTTCCAATTTCATTAACAAAGGAATGTTTGTAAAGTAAAACCCTGCTCGACATGCTGACATTTTTGAGTTGGAGTTTGGACTTGCTCTTGTAACAGTTGAAATTGAGTTCATGCATCAGTTTGGGAGTACATATTCTGTCCGGGTGGAACAAGGACCCACTTGTTTTGGCCATGAAAGAAAATTGTCCTTCCGCAGCACTGAAGCAAGTACTCAGAATATCAGTGAAGGCATCTGAGATAGGTTGGTGAAAACAGTAGGTTGCTCAGAATATCGACTAAAGTTATTATTGGTTTGCTCTAAGAAATAATTTCATCCTGGGCAAATGTTTACAATTTTCAAAATGTCATATTGCTTATTGTAATTTTTTATTGTAATTAGTAGCCATTTGATATGTCACTGTAACCACCATGAGATAGAAGTTTGTTATTAACACAAAGATGCCCAGGATAGGATTTCTAGGCAAAAGTTAGGTGTTCATTGAAGCCAATCTAAGCTCATTCTGTTATCTTTTCTTTTGCCCCTTTCTCTGTCATTTTACCTCAKCAGGAAGAGCCAGTGCTGAAAAGGCCCCTCTTTCTACCAAGTCTTCCCATGTCTTCTTTCTTTCAAAAACTATCTAGCCATAAGAAAGGCAGTCCTGTATCATGAATGGTCTCATGCTGTCAATTTTTAGGGGCAGACGAGGATTTTCTATTAAAAAACACCACATGCTCCTGTTGAAATCAGTTAGTGATTTGAAATTTCCTAGCCCCTTTCATCAAACACCGATAAGAAAATTGCATGAATATAAGTGTATGTATCCCTTTTACCATTGGAAACCAGTGGGTCTGTCTGGAGCCCACAGATTGAGTCAAATCCCCAAACATTTTATTTTATTATTTTATTTTATTTTATTTTATTTTATTTTATTTTATTTTATTTTATTTTATTTTATTTTATTTTATTTTATTTTATTTTATTTTATTGTGCTACTCAGCACTGTAGTATCTCAGCAGTGTTTTGCAGCACTGTGGTGCTTTTCTCACTCTGGAATTACCAGCTGTTCCTAAACTCTGCTAATGACCAACAGCTAACGCTCATCTTTTAGAACACTCTCAAGCCTACAAAGAACTGGAGAACTTTGAGCAATTTAGTCAGTGATTTTTTGTTAAATACACATAAGTAGCTGCTTCTATGCCCTGCAATTTCTATTATGAGGGACAAACAACAAGGGAAGCTTGGGACAGGTCTGCGAGCAAGGACATGGAGTAATGGGCATATAAGAAAAGGCAAGTGTGGATCTATGAGCGAGGAATTCAGGTAAATAGTTCTACAAGGAAAGAAAATTTCTCAGTGTCACCTTCCTGAAGCTCCTCAGAAGATCCCAAATTTAGMTTTTCTTATGCTAATGCTATGCAGCCAGGAGGCTTGCACCGTGTCGCTGAGCTCCTCAGCATTTATGAGGTGCATTTTTTAGAAGATCACATGAGGAATTAAGCACGAAGGTGCCATTTAATGATACGTTTATGCACTTGCTTTTCCTAAGCAGACTCTCTGCCGAGCATTTACTCCTTTGAGCTAATGACAATAATTACTTGAAAATCCATTTGGGCATCTCAAGATGCTGAATTTGCAAACTGCCAATACAGATACTTTAATACTCATTTAAATAAACTGTAATTGCACTTGGTTCTAAGTAGTGTTTTTTTTTTTTTTTAAACATGCCATTTGTAAACGCTGGATTCCACCCTCCCACACCCCATCCCAAACATCAGTCCTTAGCAAAGGACAGTGTCTGGTTGGTGTCAATCTTGATAACTGATTGTGCTGGAAGAGTTGACCATAAAGAATAACATTTTCCATTAAAAGTTAATATATTCCTGTGCCACAGGTCCTCATGTAAGAGCAAAACAGTCATCTGTATTGTCTATCTGTCAGCAGTTCCATGCCTGATTTGCAGTTTACCTGGGTGCTACAAAGTCCTGAGAAAATTACAGTTTTGATACCTGCCATTGATGAGTTAGTATTTATATAATCATCTATTTGCACGTTGGCAAGTGGCACCTGCAGTATGGCTAGCTGTCACAACATGAAAGAAAGGAGATGACCTTTSTTTATGGAAGGAACAGTTCCATTTTTTGCAGCCTTTCCTTCAGCACCTTCCAAAGAGATTTTAAACATCACACTGGCAAGTGGGTGAAGGATGGGCATTGCTTCCTACAATCCCATGGGAACCTGCATTAAAAGAAACCTCTGAACTCCTAAAGCCTGGTTCCCCAGGAGGTCCCGAGTCACCCCACTGTTCAGAAGCTAATAGATTGCATCACTTCTGGCTTGAGTGTAATGCCAAAAATAGCTCTAATTTCTCCCTTCTCCATCCTTTCACTGTGAAGAGCATCCTAGCTCACCCATAGGAGTGCTGTCCTCACTTCCCAACTCAATATAGTTCCCAAGAGTKTGAACTCCATTGTTATTTTCACAATATTATTTTTAGCAATATATTTCTTTCTTCTATACYTTGTTCCTGTATAAGTACACAACTCTTTTATACTGTATTTTCAAGTACACCTCATTTGCTTATGTAGCTCTATTCCTTGTACATGCCTGTAAATGCCTTGAGCTGTACTTTGGGTTGGAGCACTTTAAAACTGTGTTTGAGCAATTTAAAACTGTGTTTGGTTCCCGCTTTGCATTTTCGGTTGGTTCAGAAAAGCCTAGCTGAATGATTTATCACCTGAGGAAGTGGTTTTGTCCATGTGCTAACACTTTGCAAAAGTTGTTTAATGTTAGTGAAATTTTCGTTCAGAAAGGAATGAAAGCAAGATGCAAAAATGTCTGTGCTATWTTTTGATGCTTCTTTGTTTAGATTTTCCCCAGTTTTTGTGCAATGATAGTAGCACTTTAGAAAAGAGGATGTGAAGCAGAACATTTGAATTAGTACRAAGCATTTTCTCTTCATTATTTTCTGTTGGCTGTTCCCAACTGGAAGGAAAGCAGTCACCCCTTTAAATTTGCTTTACTATTTAGAGAAGATCACTTGAAGAGATTTAGAGATCTTTGCAATGAATGTCTAGAGGTAAAACTGCTTCGCTGTAAGCCTAAGGATACTTGATGCTGCATGCAGTTCTATGACAYGGGAATGAAATGTCTCTCTGATTTTGTTTTTTAATGCTTAATTAGAAGTTGTTCTTTCCAGGAGATACCAACCCATTTAGTTTGGTACCGTCCTAGATTTCCAGGCTAGCTGCTATTACTTATTCTCTCTATACAAGGACAAAGCAGAGCTTGAGTTGATCCTTGCTCAGAGGCAATTAAAGGTCTCCCATTTCTTTTAGTTTATATGAACTTAGCTTTCTGAATGATAAAAACCTTTCCCAAAGCAATTTCATGTGTGAGGCAGTGGAAATCAAAGCAGCTCCAAAASTTCTATTTAAGTCCAAACCAGGCACATTTGTTTCATGATGAAAGCAAGCAAAAATACCAAGTTTTGTACCATTCTCAGTAATTTTTACTGATGTTCTTCTGCCCTAACCCACACATCTAAAGAGAGATATTTAGATCTGGAAAGGTCGCATTAAGGAGCAATAGGTACTTCCAGATGGCAGTATCCCCTAAAAAAGGCTCCTTAGGTTGGGCATCCTTCTGCTACATTATAGGATATATTTTTAAATTCCAATTTGAATACTGTCATWCACTATCTTCAAATACATCAAATGCAAACTATCCATACATCATCTGTTACTAAATATTTAGTCTGTTTTTACCCTGAAACACGTTCACATATACACGTTTATGCACATGCACTACGCCCCAGGCAAGTGCACTGATATTCATACATTGTCCATTGCCCATTTCTACTTGTGACAAGGGAGGGCTCCTGAGAGAAGGGCTTTTTTTTTCGGGAAAGGAAATGCGCTGATAGGACGTGCTGATACTATGCACACCGGGAAGAATGAAAGGATCGGCCTTTCAATGAGAATTCTTTAGGTAAACTCACATGCTTGAATGATTAAACCCAAGGATAAAAATATCTTTTACAACGTGTAATTTTTTCCTTTCTTGCAATAACTTTAGCACAGGAAGGAGAGGAGGGAGGAAGAGAGAGAAATAAGCTTATATTCTTAACTTTCCTAACCCATATTGCATTCCAGAACTATAAGATGTGGTAAAGACAGGTAAGCAGATTAATTTAGCAGACTTCCAGACTTCTGAGGCAAAAGAGGGAGGCAAGAACATTTTATCATTTCTGACATATGGAGCATGTAGTACTGACTGCAATATGGAATGGATGATCAAAGTCATGTTTTCAATAGAGTCGAGGAACATTTTTAGCCTAAAAGTCATTAGTAAACTTCAATTTAGAATCTGAACCCTAAAACCTTAATTTGGACAAAGCGCTTCTACTTGGGAGCAATAGCAACTCACTCACAGGTCAAAATTTAATATCATTCTTGAACCAGGCAGCTCAATGTCTTGGAGAAAACGACTGAAAAAATACTTAGAAAAATACCTTCAAGGGATGAGGATGAAATTGAGAGCTAAGCACAGAAAAAATAAGAACTAGGGCTTTCAGAGAAAATTGAAGCTTTGGAGAGCCTTCAACTATTTTGATTTATATTTAAACATTTTAAAGATTGGAGTTTTGATTAGCTGAGACCCTCTCCAGTTCCCCTTCAACTCTGATTTATGGGCAGGCTGAATCTAACTAAAATGAAAGCTAAATGAGGTGTTCTTTAAAATTACCTTTGAACACTTAAAGAAGGTAAGGAAGAGGGCAACTTGGCGGCTGCTGACATCAAGGGGAATGGGATATGAGGGTGGGTGTGTTAGGAGCCTGAGTCTTTTGAGCACTGGAGAGGAGGAAGAAGCGGAAGGAACAGAATGTCAGGAGGTTTCTAATTGCTATATGTGATAGTGCTAATATTTACATCATTTTTTTGACTGGGAGATGCATTAAGCTATACTTGCTAGCACAAACAAGGCTGTGTATGGATTTTTAGAATTTTAAGGAGAATTTGKTTTTTTCTGGTTTTGTTTTGAAGGAAATTTTTCCTTAATGTCTTTCTGACTAAGAAATCCCTATCTTACTGAAGGGTTCACAAGTGATTGCCTTCGCCTGCTCAAGGGAATTATAATAGAAATACCATTCAGGAAGCTTCTAGACACTATTTTCAGATGACACTCTAAAGGGTGATTGCTGATGAATGATCCCAGCGGTCCATCTTAGACGAGCATCCTTTAATATATAGATGCATAAGAAAGGCCTATTCATTAATGTTCACCTCATTTGATCACATTCTACCCAGTCCTCCTCTATTTTTACTCTTCAGATTGCCATTCTTTTTATTAGTGATGGCACATGCTAACCTAGTTATTAGCAGAGCTCCACATGGTGACCAATCCTGGCTTGAAGTGCCTGTATACAGGCTGGGACTTAAGGCAATACCCAGTTCTACAGGAGGTCTCCATCCTGCTCTCCTTAGCTGCAGGCTTAGGAACTGCCTCCCTTCACATCTCTACACGGTCTAGGGTAACTCCTGCTCTTGCTACTAGATTTGGAAGAGTTGCCCATGGGGTGTTCGTCATGGTGGGGGGCCACCCCACCAGACTTTTGATAGTTGGCTTATCTTCAGAAGAAAAATGTCAGGTGGCAGGGGAGATTTCACATGGCAGTTGTTTCAAAACATGTCTCTTAAATGATGTAAGGAATCTGATATAAGTAGATGATCCTTAAGAGAGTGGTAGCTGCCAAAATCATGAGTTAGGTCATGACGTTTGTAGATTTTAATAATTTTCAGATGGAATGTGCAAATTACTGTGTATTCCCATCCCGCATTCTTGCTGAGTTCATAGACATGGATACAAATGATTACCGACTGGCTCAAAAACTTCCTTTTAGTTATTCTGAAATTGCTTCTTGACAGCCTTTATCATGGCAGAAGGAACTTACTGAGGTATTATAAGTGCAAAGGATTAAGCCTGACTCTGTGGGATTGTTTAAGTTTTCTTAATTAGTTAAATGACTGTAGGGCATCTTGGACTGGATTCAACTTCATAGCTTGGACATGGATCTCATTTAACCTCTATTCTTGGTGTTGTTCTTGGCTGGTAGCTCAGTGATGGGAATCCAGGATTTCTTAGTATAGACATCCCTTCCTATATAGGTGCAATCTCATACTGCAGCTGTGCACTCCACATTCCAGTGTTTTCCTTGTGTTTTTCTCACCAGGAATAGTTTCCTCCCAGTGGAGAGTACATGAGCCAGGGCAAACCTTTAACTCTTCTCCAAGATGATGTTACAACAGCTTCCATATCAGTCCTGACACAGACCGAGGTGTCGTGCAGTCATTATTCCAGCAAGGTGGACTCAGCCTTATCAACATGACTAGATTGCATGTGTGCAGCTCTCCCCTGGGACATGCACATCGGTGAGTAGTTGTGACCTACTTGCCTACTTATGGTATCTCTTGAATTTTTTTGCAGAATTTTTGTTCCAGATGCATGGAACAATTTTGCTGATAATAATGTGTTGGTTCTCAGATGATTTAAGAGAATTACTGTTGCTATTTTTTGGGCTAGTTTCTATTTTTGTAACTGCTGGCATCAAATTATAACCCAAGTGTTGCCTCTGGAATTAGCTGGCTCCCACAGTTTTTCTTGTTTCTTCTTGAGACMCTTGGCTTCTCTTGTCTCCCTAATTGCTTTCTCGTGTCAAACTCGTGTTGAGCTGTAGCCTTTCTGACACATAGCAGTCTGTCACGCCACAAACTGTAATATCATGTATTGTTTCCCCATGAAACCACCTGGAGGAGTGATGGTTTTGAAGGGACACTGCATGGGGACAGGACCTTTGTGTTCCCCTTCTGCTCTGTTCCTGAGAGGCAACGATCTGCTGGTTGGGTCTGCTCCTCCCAGAGTCCTGCTTTCCTACACCCACAGTCTTGGTGAAGAGGGATAATGTTGATGTAACCTCAGTGTTCCCTCTAACCAGAGAGGTTGTTTTATTCCCTAAGGGATCTCCTGGGGTTGTGCAAGGGCTGTGAGCTGATGTGCTGACATTTCCCAGTCCATGGTCAATCAGTCCAACAGTCCCATCAACCCTTCTGGCAAGTGGACCCTAGGCCATCTTGTCTGCCCAAATGCGACCAGAGGCTAAACTGAAGAAAAAGACTAGGCAGAAGCAAAGGCACACAATATCCATCCACAAGGGAGGAGGCTGCAAGATKAGGTGGCTCTGAAGTGTAGGTTGATCTACAGCTTGCCTAGAAGGGGCTGCAGCAAGTCCTGGGGAGCATAGCACAACTGGTGAGGAGGACTGCTCATGAGCAGCAGCACAGACACAACCGTGGTGACTCCTCTGGTGAAGAGGACATGCCCTCTTTCCCTGTCTGGCACCAACTATCGTGCACATTCTTACTTCTCTAAAAAAAGTGGATTGTTTGTTTATTTGCAAGGAGAGGCTAAGACAATAACTTGTCACCCCCAGTTTTTGCCTGGAGTACAGTCTTGAGACCGTAAATACKCTTGCAGGATAAATGGGAGAAAAAGTAATATCTAGAAATGGTTCAGAAGCCGTTCAGAGGCTTTTAAGAAGCAAAGTTGTGTGCTTCTTTCTTTCTCCCCTAGGTCCACAACCAGACCTATCTAGCTGCAGTCATTCTCACTTAGCCAAGTCCCATTCAGCAAAATGTTTTAACTTTGTGCTTAAATCCATCCCTGATCAGCAAAGCAGAGAAGCGAGTGCTCCAAGTTAAATGCGTGCTGAAATCCTTCTTCTAGGAGCTTGATGTTTTTCTAAACTGAAACTCTGCCTCTAAGTTCTTGCCAAAATTGAGCAGATACCAGAGGGTTTGGGCCCATTTGCAGCTCAAAGTGCTATCACAGTTTAAATGTGCAGAGCAACAACAAATAGAATTTAAATGTAGGATTCAAATGGCCTGACTTTTGTGGCTGGTGCAAAATCACCATCCCCCTGGGATTGTGGAAACCTCATTTGCTGGGGCTCTGTTAGGATACTGGACTAGTTACATTGATCTAACACAATCTGCAGGCCAGCACATTAAAAAAAAAAAAAAAGAAGAGAAAAAAAGATATAACTAATATTGTCTAAGGTGCAATACCAGAGATACCTGTAGTTTGAAACTAAAAAATCAGAATGTATGGGACCAACAGCATAGCAGCTCAGTGTGACATGTCTACACTTCCTTATCTGTGTAGCAAGAGACAAAGTGAATATATGATATAGAGATATGCAGGCATGAAATCATACAGCTAATCAAAGGTTCAAAAGTTCAATCAGTGCAAAATTCTGTCAGAATATCAAGCATAGTAAAATTGAAAACAGATTTCCCCCACTCACAATTAGTTTGAAACAGCTCTTCTCTTATGGAAGTCCAAGGAAGTCCTGCTGCTGATTTCAGTGGGAGCAGAACATGTGGAGTAATTGTGAGAGATCCCCCTGCCAAATTCAAGACTGCAGTTATTGAGTGAGAACTGGAAATTCAAGATTTCCCAAGAAGTAGCTCATAGGCATCAAAGACAGGCACAGGTTCTACTTTCTGGTACACAATGCTCCCATGGTGCCCAGGATCTGCTGGACTTACTGGTCAACCTTGCGTTGCAGGAATAATACCAACAACACATCCATGGACCTAGCTTCATCCTGCATGTACCTCTGCCTTAAAAAATCCCATTTTGAGTGCTGCCCATATGTCATTGGCATGGTTTAAGATGTCTGACAAGATGAAGGCCTGATGGGATGCTCAGGGTCATGATATCATTATTACTTGCCAATTATGATAATAAAATAGCAACAACTAAATGCCATTCAGTGGCTGTGCTAAGAATAGGTTGACTGAAATCTAATGACTATGTATCATCATTAGAGAGCTGCTGAGTCTCAGAGAATCTCTTCTAATGAACAATTGGAATTTAACAAGCAAATGATGACTTTTGCAACTGAATCTAAAAGATGAACTCATTGCTACCATTTGATTATTAAGAGCTTATGTATTGATGCTCAATCATTTTAATAGATTTGCTTTCCTTATTGTAGAATATTACAATAAAAGTGCCGCGAATAGTAATTTGCTAATAATAATGCTAATAATGCTAATAATGCTAATAATAACATAATCTTATTTAATCTAATTTAAATAGGCAGCAAAAGGCCTACTTAGAACACTTGTCTTTTGTTGGTGGAAAGATTCTCATTACAAAATTAAATTGCTTTTCAAACTCCTTTGGCACAGTGAAAACCACTCACCACCTACTAACCAGGCTGGAGCCCCAAATCCACAAAGTCTATAGGGAAAAACTATCAGGTTGTGTTTAACAGTGCTAGATTTAAGCATGTGCCTATGTACTTTGCTGAACAGGCTTTTCCGAAGCCTTTGGGCACAGTCTCAGTTTAAAATGAGATTAATTTTGCATCCACACCAGTAGACTCTGTTAGTGTCTCTGTCCATTTGGTTTTCCAGCAAAGTCCCTGCAAGTGACTGCAGAAATTAGCAGGAAGAGGAGASAATAGGTGAAGGCCACCAAGCAGAGATTCAGCTGAAATCAGTTGGCAAAGCCTGTCTCGCATACCACACTCTTAGGTTAATAGTAAGTTTTCTTGCCTCTACGAGTACATTTAATATCCTGTACCAGAAATAAATCCGCTGGGAGCATGTCACCCAAATAYGGACTTTCATCAGTAATATTTAAAACAAACACCAGCACGAAATATTTTTAAGTTGGATCAAGCTTGAATTTGCAGTGCATTTTCTGCAYGCACAAGCACGAGGAAACTTAACAGAATTCCATAAAGCAACGACTGAAAATGACTCTTTTAACCGGGAGTCTCATTTTGCCCGTGTGTTATATACACCATTTGGTATTTCAGTCATATCTTCCTCTGTGAGAACAGAGGCAAGTTCACCGCATTGTGCTTCCTATCACTGCAGAGCTGACGCATCTCTGGGAATAAGAGCTGGGCTCTCCCGTGGCCGCCGCATCGCTCCGTAAACTTGCATTCTGATTGCAAAATCTGCATCGGCGGCAATGGAGGAGGCAGGAGGAACGTCGTCTCCATTCTGGACCATTTGCARGGCTGACAGTCAGGCTAAAAATACCTTTCCTTCCCAGTGACAAAGACGAGTTGATGTCACAGGGATCAAGTAAACACAGGAGTCAATATGGTCTTTTTTATTTTTCCCCCAAAGTTTTTTTTTTTTTTTCAGAGTAAGACCTAATTTTAAGTTTAAAGAAAGTGGGGTGAGCTAGAGTTGCACAAGAGAGTGAAATGCCCGCTTTGCTGCCCTTTAATCATTAATGCTGACAGGCGGTTCTTGAAGGAGATATCATGGGTGGTGATGGTTAGGAATGAAACAGGGACCAGGTAATTACAGAAGAAAAAGGGAGGAATRGTGGTGTAGGAAAATGGAAAATAAGCATTTTTCTCTCCTGTTTTTCTCTCCTACCTCCCATCCTGCCTGGGCTCAGAGCCATGGGGAGGGGGATTGGGCTGGCACCCCTCTGCAACACGGGAACTCACCTCAGGTGCTATGTCTGGTGGCCACGCTTGGGTAGATGAGCCTTAGGCTGTGCTCCAAGCTGGCATCTCTCYGAAGATATTGAAGTGAGGAGGGATTTTTGGATCTGCTTGTAGGGATTATTGTCCTGWTATCCCTCCTGCTGTGCATGGGGACTTGGACATTCCCACTCATCCCTGCTCCAGGGTGGTAGAGGGGAATGCACTTCTTGGGCAATGCTCCCAGTTGCAGAGCAATCTCAGGTGACAGACAAGCAGGTGTTAAAAATAAAATTTAAATTAAAAAAAAAAAAAAAAAAGCCTGCAAATTAAAGTCGAAGAGTAAGCCGTGTGAGAAAATAGTGACTTTCAGAGAGCGCAGTTTGTCAGGAAGACAGCTGCTTTTTATAGCATGCCTGGCATGGCTGATGGCAAAGACATTTGACATTTAGCTCTGATTGAGTGGCAGGTGGGGAGCAGGGAGCCGGAGCTAATGCCGGCGAAATGTTCTGGCAGCGGAGCTGGGAGTGGGCAGCGCTGGGGAAAGCCGGGCAGCGTCGCTGGGAGCTCTTGTCTTGGCTCCTCTGAAGGACCTTGACCCCACAAACTCCATCCTTCGTGGGGAAGGGATCCTGGAGTGCTGGGAAAATGCATTTCCTTCTCTGCTGCTTGCAGTATTCCTGCTTACAATATCCCTATCCTTACAATATCCCTGCAGTTTCCTTCCCCAGGGAGTGGGAAGAGGAATAGGGAAATGAAGATGGAGAAAGGATATCCTCTGGATGCTGTGTCTAGAAAGGTTGAGAAAAACACTCCCAAGGGCACCTCACCTTCCCTTCTGCCTCATGCACAAAAGAGGYGATTTCTTTATTATTCCTGTAACCCCAGGCTGCTTCTGCAGTGCAAGGTCAAGCCAGGAGAAGGGGAGATTTGCACCGTGTGTCCATGTGTCTGCTTGCGGCGCCTGGATGTCGTTACCTGGAGGTGGGGCTGCAGAGGGGCCCGTGTCCGGGCACCAGGAAGGATGCACAGCTAGAAGGAATTAGCCCCTCCGTGCCTGGATGTGTTTACTTGAGTGCCTTGGTGCAAATGTGCCCTTGGGGGAGATGTTTGCCATGCTAAAGCTGAAGTCTGTAGCCCACCTGCTTGGCAGCTCCATTAACTGGCTGAATTATTTGTTACTCTGGCTTATTTTTGGTGTTCAGAGGTGCCTACAACCCTGCAAAGCAGGATTTGGTCCACCAGGAGGATAGACGCAGGGATATGGATGGAAGAGCTGAGTTGACATAATTTTGCCCCAAATCCAGACCTTCCCCTTGCAGTTGGATTATTGTGTAGCATTTGGCCAACTGTGTACATGGTGTTGTCTGGATTTACCCTGCAGACACATAAACAGTGCTCCTAAATTAAGATGGCAACTTTTGATACCCTGTAATTCACAAACTGCTACTTCTAGTGGGGTAATTGGGTGATACAGGGTGTGAATTAGGAGAGAGGGTGGTGACAATTTGTCTCCTTAGTGTAGGTGAATCACACCAGTTYCAAGCACTTGGGTAACCTGAAGTTCACTGAAATGGAACTGGACCATGGAGGTCCTCATTTCACCCGTTGTAGAACATGGGTATCAAGAAGGACCCTTCTCCCAACCCACAAGGTGTAGCGTGGGCCACCATAAAGCAACCTTGAACCTGCGAAGTTCACAGATTCACAGAATATTTAAGGTTGGAAGGGACCTCTACAGATCATCTAGTCCAACCTTCCTGCTCMAGCAGGCACACCTASAGCATGTGGCACAGGGYGGCATCCAGGCGGGTTTKGAAGACCTCCAGAGAAGGGGACTCCACAACCTCYCTGGGCAGCCTGTTCCACTGCTCTGTCACCCTAACAGTAAAGAAGTTGCTCCTCACCTGGACACGGAACTTCTTGTGYTTCAGCTTGTGGCCATTACCCCTCGTCCTATCGCTGGCCACCAGTGAGAACAGCCTGTCCCCTTCCTCCCTGCATTCTCCCTTCCTGAACTTATACATATTAATCATATCCCCTCTGAGCCGTCTCTTCTCCAGAGAAAACAGGCCCAGCTCACTCAGCCTCTCTTCATACGAGAGATGTTCCATTCCCTTAATCATCCTGGTTGCCCTTCTCTGGACCCTCTCSAGAAGCTCCACGTCCCTCCTATACTGGGGTGCCCAGAACTGCACACAGTACTCCAGGTGCGGCCTCACCAGAGCTGAGTAGAGGAGTTCTGACCATTGATTGTCATGAGAGGGGTATTACCTGTTCTAAAGATTGACGTGGTTCCTTTCCAACAGCCCATGGCTTTTCGCTGCGACTCCTGAGTCCTTTGAGCTCCTTAATTTTATTTACTGTTTTTAATTATGTCTTCCTTGACCCTGCATGCATTTTATTTTTATTTATTGCTTAGGATATATTTGGTCAAASGGAGCAAAGTATCTCAGTAATTTACAGTCATCATTAATTTTATGACCACGTTAATTTAGGAGGGTTTACACCTTCTATTTGGGAAGGCAAAGTATTTGATGGAATAAATAATCTTCTCCTTAAGTGTTTGTCAGGCTGTAATTTTCAGTGAAGTCTTTCTCTTTTAATGTAAAATTAAACTACAGGACTCACCACCACAGGACAAGAGAGGGGAGACAGTGTGAGCATGTGTGAGAGACTTAATTAAGTCTTAATTAAGACTTAATAAGCATGTAGGTTGCCTTTAGGCAAATTTGTTCACTTACATATGTGTAAAGACCCTCATTTAGGAGATGAGGAGAGGGAATGTAGATTGAACAGAGCCTTGGCTATGGAATGAAAGGGATCCGAGAAAAAAATATTGATATTGTTCAAGGATCAGATTTTTCATTAGGGAAAAAATAAATTGTGTTTTCTAATTTTGTTGTTTTGAACGGAAACGTGTCAATTTGTGGACCAAACCCACAATGTTCGAAGAATGGTTTTGTATCAAACCCTACTTGACGAAGGTGCTACGGTGTTTCGCAGAAGATGTGTTTTGAATATTCATTATCTCCTGTAGGCAAAACTTCTCCCTCCAGGTTTGTGGTATAGTTGCTTTTTCTTCTTCACATCTATCTCGAATTCAAAGTGTTGAAAAATTCCTACTGCAAGCCAGCTGTCTGGAGGCCTATGTGTAATTGTATTCCTGCTTCCAGCAGAGAGAAATCTGTGTAGTGCTAGGAATGATGTGTTGATGTTGAGTTTATACCTTGTCACAAGCTCAGTATGTATTTATTGGAAAATGCATTTAGTTCCCCTGTGCTTTTCTTTCCATCTGAGAAGTGGGAAAATTAACTCTGGATGGAAGTTTCTTTTCTGCATAATTTCAGGGGGGGCGAAAAACATTAGTGTTGTTTTGATTTTCCACCTAATATCTCATTTTAGATGAACTCTGTTCTCAAAATATTAACAATATTGTGCCACAAGGAAATTGCAGTTTGTTCTTCATATCTTCCTTTAGCACCCAGTTGCTAGCGGGACAAAATCTACTATAATACATTGTGTTTTCACTTCTTATTGAAGGGAAGTTGTACTTTTGGGAAATCTGAGATTGCCATGTGTTGTGGGAGATGGACTGTTGCTGGAGAGTTCAGCTTCCAGGTGAGAATGGGACTTCAGGCAACAAAATTCACTCCTGCAGACTTCACGACACTTCTGTTTTAGCTAAAAATATTTGCTTAAGCTTTCCATGGTGGTAATGTTTCTTGCATAAAAATAATAAAAACGTCGYGGGTGGAAAACAGCTACTGTTAATTACAACTTAAGTTTCACTATAAAGGTGATTTTCTAATGTAAAACAATATCCTGAGAAAATGCATGGATGGTGCTAATGACAGTGATGCTTTGCTTAATATTTGTTATGTGATTATGTTTAATGTGACAAGGGAGATGTTTTCTTATTCGTGTAACCGTTCACTGACTCTAGCTCCTMCTGTGATAATAATAATAATGTTCCTTTGCCTGAGGCCTACCTGAGGGCAGGATTTGCCCCCAACACACAGAGCACGAGTGGAGATTTTCACTGTTCTGCTGCTCTCATTCCGCTCCCTGGTCCCTTGGAGAGGTGAGGGGGCAATGGGAGTGCAAGGCCTGAGGCCAGGAGGCCACCTGGGGCCCTGGCACAGCAGGAATTCCCAGCCTGGCAAGTGACTTCAGGAGGGTTAAAATAAAATCCTCCAAACAYTTTTCTGAGATTCTCTGGCTCTGCCAGAAATTATTGCCTTGATGAAGGAATTATAGGGTGAAATCTTGTGCTAACCATGATGCTAATTTAGGGGCTGATCCTCCCAATGGTTGCTTCTGCACTAGGGAATCCAAAATCCACTTAATTCGATGATGCTTGCATTAACATTGGCTTTGTTTTGATGAAATCTGGCTGCAGTACCAGACTGTTTTAGAAGCAAGGTTGTAACACCCAATCCTTCCCATGCATCAGGAACACTTCATAGACACAGGGATGCACCAACACAGGAGGCTCGGGATGTTCCCCAAGCAATAACTTATCGTTTTTATTTTTTCCCCAGTGTGTAGAGCATCTAGCTGGAGGTCAGGCTTGCTTAGGAAACTTGGGGGCATCATGTCCTCCTCTGGACAACATGTTGGCTATGGTGGGGACCATCCTACTTGGTGACCTGGCCAACCTGTTCCTGTGTGGTAGCAGCACTGGTTCAAGATAGCAGAACTTCATCATTTTTTAATTTAATAATTATTCATTATTATCACTTGAGCCATTCTTACTTCACTAACCTTATTTTTTTTTCTTCCCAAAACCTTTTTGTCTATGTTATCCTCTGTTTCCTTCCTCAAAGGAAAAAAAARRAAWYCMAAAAAACCCCAAACTCTTAACACAGCTGCAAAATAGTCATCTTTGACATTTTGGTCTTCTATAATCATAGAGTTCTGTTTGATTATATTTGTGTTTACTACTTGTATTGTTCAGCTTTGGCCTGTGAAAAATAATTAATATTCATTAAGTGCCAAAGAGCTCACAGAGGACATGATCCAGCTTCTGTTGAAATGAGTGAAACTCAGTGATTTAGATAGGTCTTTTGGGGGAAAAAAAAAARRGGGGGGGAGAGGACTGAAGTGCCCGGATACATTCATTAAAGATCATTGCAACCAGAAGGATGCTGAAAAAAAATTGCAAATTGCACATCCAAGTTTATTAGACTCAGACAAAATGGTGTGCCCACCTCCAGGGCAGAAAGTGAAAGCTATTTAGTGGCATCAAAAGCGAAGCGTGAGGAGGGAGGGATGCAGAAAAACGTAAGGGTAGATTTAAGGCTGGCAGAATGATTTCACACAAGTGAGACTGTGGGAAGAGCACAGCGTTTGGAGATATTTAGTGAGCGTGAATGGCCCAAGCTGAAGCTTTATGCCTTATCCGAAAATGTACATGAGGGGGGATTTAAAAATGAATATGGATCACATAAAACAGAGCAGAAAAATGGATTACTTGTTCTGGGAAGGAACAAAATTAGGTAATTCCATGAAGTAGACCAATTTTAGATAGTTTCTGTAATATGTTTAGATGCGGGGAAAATGTGTGTCTTAATTACTGCGTGTTCTGGGTAATTTGGATTTAATYTTTCCAGTTATTTGGAGGTGCTGAACAGCAGCAGCAGCATCCACTCTTTTGAACTCAAGCTGCAGAATATTAATACTGTCAGAATCAATGAGCCCAGTGTGGCTGAACTGGAGACTAGAATATGGGAAGATCTCCAGGGTAAGGTTTTCGTGCATGTTAATTTAGAGATAGCAGCAGTATGCTATGGAGTGACCACCCTCAGCTCTCTGTCATCTTTAGGAGACTCAAAATTGGGCCAGCCTGGCCAAGATGACAATGGCATAATGATAATTACTGTGAAGGTCCTCAGAGTGTGCATCCAGGAGACCCTCGTAGGCAATGAAGGGACTGGGCACGCCTCGTGGAGTGGTTTCCATCACAAGGAAACCATTGTTGCAACCCATAAATGTTAATGCTGGTATTTCTTGGGCTGCCTCCATTTCGCCCCTAGACCTTTTTCAATAAACCTCCTAGCATGTCTCACACAACTGATGTCTTCCTGGCTACAAGACTTCATGAGATTACGTGTTAAAGATAATATCACCTAACATACTTCATTCAGCCAATATCGTCACTGTTAAATCTTTAATGACAGATGTTAAATATTTTATTTAATGGAGAACTTCCCTTCACCCCTGCCCGAGAATGATATTTCTCCCTCCATGAAGAATGATTGCAAACATTTCTGACAATAATTAATTTTCCGTTAATTATTTTCTATTTCTGTACAGTGTGTTCTTTTCATTCTAGCTCTCTAACAAATTTGGCGTTGAGACCCCTTCACCCTTTCCATCTATTCAAGGACAAGGTTCCATTCTTCATTAGGGCTATTTTAAAATCTGTAAAGAACTGTTTTCCAGATGTGGATATGCACAGACAGTAATTGCACTTCATGATCACTTCCAGCTGCCCTAAATGCCTGCCAACAAATTCCCATAAGGAGTGCATGTTTTGTGCTGCAAATCAGGGAGAACATTGTAAAATGATAATGTGTTGCACACTGCAGTACCTACAAGAGTTATGGACTTTATAACTGAACTAATTGGAATTAGGCTTTACTTTAAGGTCAAGAAAGTGACAAAGAAATGCAATCTTTGTAAATTAATCTGTTGGGTTGTTTTTGAGTAATATTGAGTACCTGTTTGTTGGATAATGTTAATTTCTGTAAATACTGTATTTGAATGCTCTGTGAATGCCTTGCAAATAGGTAGCATGGAAATGGCAATCCCGTATATTGAATTTGGATGCATAGTCAGACACTACATATTCTTTTACCAAGTAAAACATTTGCCTCCTGGAACTCTTCTGGTGTGACCAGAACTTATAGTTATGGATCACATGTTCTGCTGGTGTTAATGGCCTCAATTTCGTTGATAGCAGAAGAGATATGTACATACTGCTGGAGCTGAATTTGGTCCTGTATTTTTGTTGTTTTAACGATGTAGTTTTTAAATAGGTGTTTATATAGTTCCAGTGCAGTTTTCTCCCTTTTTACTCACACATCCTTATGATTCTTGGCTGAGATACAGTTTTCTGCAGGAAGACCAGCAGAAAAGATCACTTGCAGCCTCAAAGTGAAAACCAACATCCTAACAAGTATAGCAAATGCTCTATCTAGCGCGATCACCCCTCAAAAAAATTGACATTAGAAGAATGGAATTTAAAAAGCTATCATGTAACACCGTGCTCTAGTTCCAATAAACAACCGCTGCTAACACTCTGTGTAGGCTACCCTGCACTCCATGCAAACTTTACCCTGGCCCAGATTCCTAGAGATTAAAAACCTAGCATCACACTTCCAAGAACACCTTCCACRTCAGTTGTGCCCCAACTGGTGTACAGGTTTAGTTCAGCTGTAGCTCTGCTCTAGAAAGTAATCCCTAGAAATGCTCTGCGTTGTAGGGTCGTCACCTCACACTAATAAGATATGGAGCAATGACCTGGACATTGTGATCAGTTCTCGACCAGACTTTTCCCATGTGTTATTGGACTGTGTYGGTGCTCTGGCAGACATTTGTTTTAGAAAGGAGCCACACATTGGTAACAGCAGATGCTCTGATAACTCAAGATGCTATCTGTGTACTGTAGAAAATCCACATCTAATTCTCCAATCAAAGCTAGCCTGCTTTTTGAAGCACCTGGAAAATCTCTCCCATGCAGGAATTGCTAAATACAGAACATATTTGAAAATTATATCCAGGTAAGAGCTTATCTCAGAATTATCCAGTTTTGAAGGCTTGACTTGTTTCTCCAGTGCTTTGAGCACTTGGAGAGTTGTTCTTGTAGTGACAGAGAAGTGGTTCTTGTGTTTGGTAAAGATAAATTAGCACCTTGTTAGAATATAATATATGAAGGATAATGAAAAACTTTAGGATATTAAGAAGGAGATGCTTTACCTGAAGGCTGATGCCCCCTCTGGATGTGTTTTTCGTAGAATCATAGAATGGTTGAGGTTGGAAGGGACCTCTAGAGACCCTCTAGTCCAACTCCCTGCTCAAGCAGGGTCACCTAGAGCGTGTGGCACAGGGTCACATTTGTATCTGTATGTGTGAGACGTGCACAATTATCTAGTGACCTGAGAGGAGGGACTTTGGCTCTAACATTTTCTTTGTGGTTTAGGAGAGGAACTGTAGTGCCAGTGGCATTKTCCTCTGTTCAGGAGAGCAGGCCAAGTTTGGATGAGCAGGTGCCAATGGGATGGTGTTGCATAGTCTAATGAGAGCAGGAGAGAAGCTAATCAAGTTTCTTTCTTTATTTTTTTTCCCCCACAAATATCTCTGGCTTTGATTAAGCCATTCCCAAGCAGTGCTTCARGCTGATGCAGTGTCATGCTGTCTGTGCTCTG
The DNA here is from genome assembly GCF_003342845.1 of Nothoprocta perdicaria. Classification (NCBI taxonomy): domain Eukaryota; kingdom Metazoa; phylum Chordata; class Aves; order Tinamiformes; family Tinamidae; genus Nothoprocta; species Nothoprocta perdicaria. Next base: position 2,818,594 of record NW_020454094.1, read on the forward strand.
GGCTGGCAGGACAGGTGCCATGCATTGCTAAAGCCCATGATCTCTGCAAGCCCTCTATTCTGATTTATTTACGAGACCAAGTTTATCATACTTTATGAGGGGTGGGGGTGTTGCTTAAAGCGAGGAACTCAGACAGGGTCTTTCAGCAATCCACTGAATCTGCTCTAATCACTCTTCCTTTTATTTCTTCTTCAGAATCACCTCTCCTTGGACTAGCATCTTGTAACATACCACAGTAACTCCTCTGCTGGTATTTTATGTCCATGCATTTGTGCCTACAGGCTTTGGTTCATTTTACGGAGGGATATTTGTATCATTTTTTTTTCGGGCTAATTTAAGTATCACGCTGCAGAACCCCAGCAGAATTCGTACCACCTAACTTGAGAGTCCAAAGGGTAGATGTCTCCACCTGAGCTATTTATCTCTGGTTCATTTTACAGTCAGTGAAGAAAGTGAAGATCTSAATCATCTAGTTTAGGACTGGAGGAATTGCCTTTTGGAGTGTTTGCAGTGACTTGGGTGACTAGCTAGGATGACATCCACATCTCAGACCTGTTGAGCGCCTAAATCCCATGCTAAGTTTCCCACATGGGAAAGAGAGGGAGAAACCTCCAAAGAGTTTTCTGGGAACACCAGGAATGGATGCCTAGGAGGGGGCAGGCTGAGCACCCCCTGTTTGGTGGCCCCTGTGTTAAAGGGCTYGAGTCCTCCAGCCACAACTATCATCGATCATGGCTGGATGCCCAACCTGGAGCCCAGTAAGGTGAACGGCAGTCTTTCTGTTGACCTATTGATGGACCTTTTAGCAAGCCCTGCAACAAAAATAACAGCCTTTGTGTACTGCAAGCACGAGTGCCAAGTGCTGGTATCACAATGCAGCTGTGCAGTCTTTTCTTGTAGTAGATTGGAGATCATTTGCCAGAGCAGCCCAGCGGGCCACACTGGTCCCTTGGTTGAACACAAATGAATGTGCAAAGGTGGCATCCTTGGCCCTCATGCCTCTGTGGCTATCGGGCTTTTAGAGGCAGCTTTGTCGCTTAGTAGACAAAAAACAAACAAACAAAACCCCATTTCTTTCCACTTTCCATGGCATTTGTCTTGGTAGGTGGGAAAGCCCTTGTAGCTGGGGATGGGAAAAGGATTAACGGTCTTTTGTTATAAAGTTTTGCTATTACGGGGTCTGCATGTGCAAAAATTCACCAACAACGTTAATTTATGGTGTCTTCGTGAACAATCCTTCATTCACAACCCTCCCACACCCAAACGTTCACACATGTCTATGGTTCACAGCCGAAGACACCCGCTGACGTACAATTCATCAGCAATTCCTTTCAGCAGCCAGTATTTCTGATGATGGATATTTTTTTTTCACTTTGCTCTCCGTCTGACCCACTGCCTGTGCTATCTGGGTGTCTCGCCCAGAGTCTGTTGGTTTTTCTGCTCTGACCTTTTGTTTAAACATAYCTATTTCTTAAAGTTAAGGCTTATTGAAACTTCAGGAGGAAAAGTACCTCTGCCAAAAAATACAGTTTTGTCAAACCTAATTTTTGGCAAGGAAATGGCAGCTATACAGATATGCACACACAAAAGTTTGCCTGCAAGGAATCCAAAAGAAAAAAAAAATTGTTTTGAGTGATCATTTCAAAACAAGATGAAATATTGTGTTACAGTGTAACCTAAACTGTCATTTTTTTCTTTTCAGCAAAACTCCCCCGTATTTAAAAAAAAAACCATTTTTGAAGCATCATTCTCAGTTTTTTTTTATTTTACTTTCTAGAGAAATTCTCAAGAACAGTGAATTTTTAAAAGAAAAATTACATCTAGAATTATTTTTTATTTAATTTGACCTGATCTCAGGATCTGCATGTATAGCACAGCAACTGCTATGCTTGTATAGAGCTGCTCTTTTCTGTAGAGGATTTCCCCATATCCTACTCAATTAATGCAACTAATGGCTCTAGAGGGAGTGTTTCATTTTACACCCACCTAACAAGGGCAAGTTAAATGATTTGGTTCCAATTACACAAAAGGCCGACAGAGAAGAGAAAAAAATAGCCCCTCTCCATTCACATGCAGCCTTTGTGCCCCTTGGACATCCACAAGAGCCAGTCCTAGATTTATTACTCGCTCAAGCGCTGTGTTTTTGCAGCGGGTGGGAGGCCTTTGGGAGGGAAAGAGCCGTTTTAAGGACCGGGCTGTTGCAAGATGGGTCTTCAAAGCTCCTCGCTGCCTCCAGCGCTTCCCTTTCCGACCGTGTCCCAGCGTTGCTGGCTGTGACCTTGCATGGGGCTTGCCCATCCATGCAGCTTCCCCGGGCTCGCTGCCTCCGTCCCTTTCAGCTGCTCCGCTTTGTAATCGGTCCCAAAGCCCTTCGAGGCCGGTCGTTTTCAAGGTGTGGGGGGATGTTAGATGTTGGTTGTGTGGTCTTTCATGACAAACCCAGCCTACCCTCGCAAGGAAGAAAGCAGCGAGGCTCCTGTGTTTTCTCTTGACCTTTCTCCCCAAGCGATCAATATCTGGAGGCTGTCGAGCCTATTAAACATTGTGCCAGTAGACAGGCTATTTCGTAGGCTCAACCYTCTTTTCCTGGCTGCAAAACCAAAAAATAGAGAGACAGAGGGAACCCCCTCCAGTAAATTTCTGCAGGACGGCATATTGCAACACCAGCCCTTCCACAGCAATGTATGGGAGGCTCATGTCCAAAATAATAGCTCTCCAACCATGATGCGAATCGTAAAGAAAGCATTTAGCGCTCTTAAGCCAAAATCAATAATATTTTTTTTTTCTTAGCTCAAAAGGACACAACTATTTGTTTCAGCGTCACACCAGCAGGCCATTCCCCGAGATGAGCTGCCTCCATCAAAGGCAGCATCACTCACAGAAACAGAATTAGCTTAACTCYGCTAGCCTCTAATCGTGGAAGGATTAGGTAACTCTATCTGCTCAAAGAGGATAAACAGTTTCAATTGCCTACCATGGTAAGTGGGATCTGTTTTAAATTTAGAAACCTTTTGTAGCCTTGAGTAGTGTCTTTCATGTGACCTTGACAGTAGCAAAGTCCATCTTGGGTTGGGTCCTCACCCAAACTTTCATTTTTTCCCATGAGATGGTACTGTTACYACTGAGAACTGGGACTTTTTTTCACCAAATGCTCAAGGTCAGCTGTATAAAAAAATAAAAATTATAAGTCGGTTGATGATAGGTCCCCTCATAATACCCTCTGCACCAYGGCTCTTCCATATGCACAGATGCTCTCCCATGTTACTGCTGGTGGGGCTCTAGAATAGCATTTATTTCTTTCTTTCAGCTGTGACTCATTTTAAGTTCCTTGTTTAGGTCTCAACAAAAATCAGTGCCAAAGGTTCTAGCATCACCCTGTGCCGTAGCTATGGGTTGGATGGAAGTGGAGAGTGAGGAGTGGTGGTGGAGTTAGGGAATCTGGTAGAGATGATGGAGCAACCTGGAAGAGACATGGCTGGAAGGCAGTTTTGATTAACTCGGTCCTTAAWGGCCTTCCTTGTCCTCTCAAGAGCACGGCACCTTTTTGCGGGGGCAGATGTACACAGTCGTGTCTATGGCTTTCACCTGGAATGGGTGTTCAGTCCTTCTGTTCCCATATTTCAAAGTTGTCTGTGGATTTGTTG
>NW_020454094.1:2822496-2833068 GCF_003342845.1 Nothoprocta perdicaria
CCTTCCTTCCTTCCTTCCTTCCTTCCTTCCTTCCTTCCTTCCTTCCTTCCTTCCTTCCTTCCTTCACTGTGCCATCCCCTCACACCTCTGTGATCTCTTGTCCACACCCAATCCATGTTCTAGTTTCATCAGGAATCTCCCTCTGCACAGCTCAGGTCCATGGAAGGTGTTTCACAGCTCATCTTCAAGAAACATTTAATAAGTCTGAATCCATTATTATTGTTACACATCACATTATTTTGAGTATTGTGCAAATGGATCTAAGAAACAGCCTTTCCTGTAAACTTTCTAATGTTGACAAACAAAATAAATAAAAAGATGAGAGGAAGCAATGTTATTGCATTCCAGTTGAGGAACTTCAGGAAACAGCTTATATCTCAGGAAGTGGGTGAATACTTGCTCAAGTTCTGTTAGGTTTTGTGGACCTTTGTCATATATGTAAAACTTACTTAAGTGCTTCCTTGACTGACAGCTAAGTGAATTACCTACGGTAGGTAACCCAAGGGCTATGTGGCTGAGTCATGAATTTAGTCCATATCTCTAGTGACATAAAGTGCATCACTTCYAACAGCACTTCTGATTTATTGTTTCTCTTCTCCTTGCTTATATTTTAATAAACTCAGTAAATTATTCACTCTCAGTGTGAGAACACTCACAAATATTTCTGTGCCATTCCTCCTATTTTAATTTTGTTTGAAAATATGGCATTTTTAAGTGGAAAAAAAAGGAAAAAATGAAGTCAAGGATAACATCTGTAATCAGAAAAACTGCACAGATTTCCATAGTCAGAACATTATTACATAGACAATGGCTTTCAGTTTAAAAATATAAATTATAACTCACCAGGGATTGTTTTTACARTGCGAAACTTCTCTTTGACACTGCCATGGGTTTTTATTAGGGAGTTTGTAAAAGAGAATCTTAAATAAATACAGCTGGTGCTAGCTACAAGTAGGACGGGATTGTAGACAACAAAATTAGCCAGATAGATGGTCTCAAAGGTCCTTCCTAGACAGAATTTGTAATCATGGAAATAGGGGTGCTGCAGACAAGAGCGTCAGAAAGAAACTGCGACACGGGCCAAGGAAGAAACTGTCGGATGTTGTTTAAGGCTTTCAAAGGTCAATAAAACATCATATGGCAGGAATCTCTATCAGTTGATGCTCCTTGATGTATTGTGTATTGTATGTTGCTGCTTCAGAATCAAATAGGGGTCAGACAGAGGCCTGAGCGCTGTTCAGTGTTTTTCTAATCAGTTTGTGTTGTGAAAGGTTATTGTTTCTTTCTCTGAAGTTTGCTTTCTGCAGAAAAACATTGGATTTTTTTAAATCAGAAACTCAGGATCCCAGAAACTTTGAGAGTAAATATTCTTTCATAATCATTTATGGCAGAATGGTAGTTCTATTTCTTTATATTCTCATTTTGCTCTACTACCCCACATTTCAACTTGATCAAGAACAGCTCTCATACATGTTTCAGCATGATGGGAGCAAAAAGGCAAAGAGAAGATGCATTCCAACCGGACTTGATGGTTTTTACAAGGGAATAAGAGCATGACAAAGCAAAAAGCTCAGACATCAACTCATGTGAAGGAGGTCATCCCCATAATGCAGCTCCCTGAGATATATATGCAAGTGGGGTCCATGTGCTATAGGAATAAACACCCCTTGGATCCCTACCAGCCCTCGCTGCTGTGGATCCTCCTTCCCCAGCAAAGCAAGTCCTTGCCCAAAGATTCAACATTCATGCACTGTAGATAAATAATTTACTGCGGTTCTCCTCTCCCCACACCCTGCACTTTTGGCATCATACTGTATTTCATACCATGCTTGCCACAAGCCTTACGAGGGTTTCTGAGTGTGTGTGTGTCAAGGCTTAGAGAGGARCACTGAATTTTCTAATACTAAAGGGCCCATTTCATGTTATTTATGGCCTCACTAGTGTCGGAACAGAGACCTATAAATCGTAAACATAGGCGCACTAATTCTAGCAGCAGCAAGTTTTAGTCACATGTAATTAAAACATCCCAAAGTCTTTCAGCAGTAATGTATTTCCAAATGACACCGCTGGGACAGGGGGAAATGGGAAGTGGAGGAATCAGCAGTATTTCAAAGCCATGGCCATTGTTGGCTTTGGGGGCTCTCCGCAGCACTGGCAGTGTTGCCAAGTCTGCAGGTTTCTTGATTTTTTTTTTCTTTTGCTATTATATATTTTAATGGCAGTTCCATTGATTTCCAGAAACAGCAGGGACGTTCGCTGCRCTAGGATGTCGTCATGAACTTCAGAGGCTGAGGCCATGGACCAAGCTAAAATAAAATATAAACCAAGCTCTGTGATGGCATTCCAGCTGCGGATTAGAGAAACTCAAAAGGAGGAAATACCCCTTTTTCTCTCCACACTTTTATCCCCAACAGTGAGCTAAATCTGGGGGCTGAGTCTTTTTATCAGGTTTGAGAAATTTGGGTTCCTGATGCTTTTGCTGTTCTTTCTCGGAGGAGCTTTGGAGCAACTGGTTTCTTGGAGTGGGGAAAGGCAATGGCCTGTTTGCCAGTATATGTGAGGAGCAYGTTGTACCTGGCACATGACTAACCTGGGAAATTCAAGTTATTATTGCTGCCAGGATGTTGGGAGATCTGCAGCAGGTCTCGCGACTGCTGGAATGAAGAAAAATAAAGTGAAGCTGCAAGCGACAAGAATGCCCTCTATGCAATGCACCATCTGCTTTTTCTTTCAGCCCATTGGACAGCGGAAGTTTAGGATTTATGTGGATGGTGGAAGTGTTTAGTGCCGGATGAGAGAGCACACTCCTGCTTTGGACACAAACCCCTTGGAGCCAGAGGGACTGGGAGGCCAGGTCTGCCCTTTTTCCCCTATCAGAAACAAGGTGTTCCACCTTCAGGACACAAGCTAGCAAGGACCTGTAATGGGAAACTGTCCCCTCTGGGCAGGCAATCGTGTTGGAAGGGACAGTGGGCACAGGGCAGGGCCACCTCTTGGTGCAGTGCCTGGCTGGCAAGTGATCTCACCTGCATATCAGGATGCTTTGAGGGACAGGCTGATCCTCTTTCACCTAACTTGCTCCYGCGTAACACAAATCCAGTGCGAATCACTGTATATTTAGGTTGGATTTCACTGAATTCAGCTTTGGTGTTGAATTCCTAGAGCAGGGGCTATCTTGTAATATGAAGGCTGTCCTTAACCGGAGCAGATCAATGCTCCGGTCATACCGGAGCAGATCAATGCTCCACATATCCCTTGGGAGCACAGAGGCAATCTTCTGAGGCAGAAGATGTTGTTGAGGGCATCGTCCCATAGTTTGAGGTCTAGTGTGGGACAGGCCGGGCGTGATTGGAGTGATGAGATGGACTGGGTTGGAGAGAGACAGGTGAGGAGCAAGGAAGACCTACAGTCATCACTGGCAGGAATGAAAAGAGGCATCACTGGAATTTGGCTAAAGCAGCTAAAACTAGCAGAGATAGAAGGGCTTTTTTKTGTGTGTGTTGCAGAGCTTGTATATCCTTTTGATTAATGACCACACTTTATCCTCTCAGATGGTTTTTGCAAGGATAGCCTTTTTTATGTGAGGTGACCCTGGGACATGTTTGGGTGAAATTTTATAGGGCAAGAACAGAAATGAAGAAGAACATGTTTGTAGTCCCTGAACTGGGATGGAGGCAAGTGTTCAGTGAAGGCCTGAAGGGATGGAGCATTTTCCTAGATTCCTAGAGAACTGATGTTTTTCCTGGAGTATGCCTGATACTTCAGTGCCATCCATTTTGTCCTAGCAGGAAGATGCCCTCAGCATGTTTCAGCTATTTTATTTTCCCATTGGATGCAATGTCCTCAGCTCTGGTTTCTACCTGTAGGGAATGATACTTCTTACTGTGTATGAGGTCTTTAAGTTTTTATCCATCACAAATTTATCTGGAAATTTTGGGGGCATCCTGTCTTACGTTATTCATATCAGGAGACAAATCACAGCACCATTTGGATTTCAGTTTCCTGTGCTGCTCTAGGTATCCAAGCTCCTGTTTGCAGGAAAGTAGCCAAGGTCTTCTTCATAGTCAGCATTTTATCCTTTGGTGTTCATTCTGGGGAAGCATCACAGCTACATTTCTCACTACTAAACCCATTGAAATTGAAGTGCCAGCTTACAAGACTGCTAAGAACAATCTGAGATCCAAAGAGTAGGATTCTTCTGGCTTAGGTTTAGTCATGCCAAATATAGATGTTTCAATGTGGTGATGCCTCCTCACTCCTTTTATAGGTAACAGAGGCAACTTCTGCTTAATTGTGTCACTCATTTGGTCTCGGCAATTCTCTGGGAAGTCTTTCTCTAAAGTCACTTCAAGAGGTTGCCTGCTTTGTATGAGTCACTGGCTTTTAGATGRTTAAAATTAAGGTAGCATTAGAAGTTGGTTGATGCAGAAGTATTTTTTTTGTTCTGGCAGAAAGTATTTTTACTTTGGTTGCAAGGTACAGTGGACAGTKAGCTCACAGAGAAGCAAACACAATCATTGTTGCTGTTGCATGCCAGGAATATTTTTGCAGGCATCTCAGCTTTTAAGATTCTTTAAATATAACTTTCATTGCTAAATTCTTGGGTTTTCTCAGGGAGGAAAAATAGAAACTCAGTCATCTCTTGATTATTGCCATTGCTGGAAAGTACAAATCTTATTTCATGAAAAATGTTGTCTTTCAGAGATTTTTTAACAGCTCTACATCCAAATGAAAGGGACAGATTTCCAAATTCATCATAACAGTAATGAGTGCTAAAGGAGCTCAGACCACCTAACAGCACTTAGTCCTGATATCTAGAAACTTGGGTTCAACTCCATATTGTAAATCAGGATTTGTTTTTTTCCCTGCGAGAAATCTGGTGGATGAAGCTTTCACTCAAACAGATGCATTTTCCACAAACAAACAAACAAAAAAAAGCCCCAAATGTCCTACTGAAAAATTAATCATGAGCTCTGTTGTGTGACCTTGGCTGTTTTTCAGGATGACTTTAGGGGATTTCGAACTTGTTTTGCTTATTTAGTAGAGGTGGATTGAGCACCCGATTTCCAGAGCTGATTGCCCACAGGTTCTGCCAGGGAACAAAGGATGAAGCAGGAGGGAGGTGGCACCAAGGCAGCGTTCAATTTTTCAGCAGGAACCTATCTTTATCATTTATGACATATTTAATGTTCTGTCGTCTTGGCTATAACTGCCTACCATTTGTATGCAGAATTAATATCTGTGTTAAGCAACCTTTACTCACATGCCCGTAGTCAGCTGCTGATTGCAAGCCTTTGCTTGTTTTTCTGCACTGAGAAAAATATGTGCCCTGCTCCAGGACTCATCGTTCCCGGAGATGTGCTGATCGGTACGTCTCGGTGCTCCATTTCTCAGTGTCCTTGCTGTAAGGCCTGGAACTCAGGGTGGCAGATGTCTGCTGCTGAGTACTTGGCTTTTTATTTTTTTTTCCCCTCTTTGTGCTTCATCACTCGATATTTTTAGTTGCTAAATGTTGCAGAGACAGCTTTTTCAATTAGAAAAGTGACAAACTCTGCAAAATGAATTCCAGCACTTGGAGAACATCAGCATCAATCTCCAATACTTGCTCACTGACATTGCAGGATGGGCTTGTTTTTCTCAGACTGAATGCTCTGACCTATTTGTCTCCAAAAGAAATAAACAAAACAAAACACCGACCAAGAACATTCCCATCTAGTGACATTTAGGAAAAGGCATTCATCCAAATCCCTTCCCATGTCCAGCATCAATGGATCTGAATCACAGTTGGGGTGTGGTGGCAGAGCAGTGAAGACACTTGGCTATGGATACAGAGYTTTTATTAAGGACTGCCAACCTGTTTTTAATTGAGTGTGTGGTTATGGAATCAGAGGTGTCCAGGTATGACACACGTCTATCACTGTCTATAAAACCCTGTGTGTCTTATGCGTGGTTGTTTAATGTCTAGGCATCAGACAGACCTTCTGTTTTGGCCCTCCTCTGACATTAAATGAAATTGGCCTTAATTTAAGGAATACCATTGCCTAAATGATGGAACTTGCACAGTAAATCTAGGTATGCAAATAAATGGTCTAATTTCAGATACTGCTTTAAATGCTAATGAAAAGTCCTCTGAAAATTTAGGTTATTTGGTTTTCTGTTTAATATAGGTTCATATTCTATTTTGGTATTCTATTTTGGATTTGCATGGGGTTTTAGACTCCTAGGAAAATCAAAGCAAATCTAGGCAAACTAGAATTACAATATCTGGGTTCATATATCTGGGTTCGTATTTATCATTTGTATCATGATGACTTTAAGAAAATCCAGCCTTTTTTTTTTTTATCTATGAAATGTGTAAGAGATGCCTGACTGGAGGGATCAGTTTACACTGATAGGGTAATCTTCAATCTAATTCAATCTTTAAGCCAGATCAGAAGCTGAAATTAGGTGGATTTAGGTAAGGAAGCAAAATGGACAAATTKGTAGCCATGAATGCTGAAACATCTTATGTGAGGCTACAGTGGTTTCTACTTGCTTAAAGATCTTTAGATCCAACAGGGAGATATTATTATTCAGGTAAAGATGGGAGTCTTGATTGAGGAATCATTGAAAGGAGTCGCCACCGATCTCTTATGGAGGAAGTCAAAATAGGTGATTGCAATGGTCCCGTCAAACCCAAGCTCTGTACCTATTACTTTTTTTCCTCATAATAAGAATGATATTCTTAGGTACTGTCTATCTGTATTGTATTGGAAAATAGTGTGGGAAATGTGTTCCCAGATGAGGCAGAGGCTGGAAAGCACAGCACTACAAAGGTATCATCCATAGGGAGTTTGATTCAATTAACAGTCAAAATCCAAGACAGTTATTTCCAAGGTAGATACCAGCTTTGAGAATCTCTTAGCAAGCCTGACAAAAGAGAAGCTCTTGGAGGGAGTTTAACAAGCAAGATGTTTTGTAACCTTTGTCTGAAATCAGCCCGATCCACTGATTTTCCCTTTGTTTGGGGGTTTCCTTGCAGCAATGGGTTGGCTTCAAGAAATGCATTTCAGGGAGTAGAAGCAGATGGTCTTGAGACTGTGGGGCTCTGGGGATCCACTTGTTGACCCTTGCTGGGCTCTATCTAGAAGTTAACAACTTCTGTGGCTCAGAAGGTCTATGATTTCAGTCCAGGGCATCATAGTTAGATGCTCCAAGAGAAATACCTGGGATTGAGTGCCAGGGAAAGAAGACAACGAGACAGCACAGCAGCTTCTCTCGGCACCCCTGCGAAACAAAATTGCTGAGCTCCATCTGTCCCCAGATGGGCATCTCTGATCTGGGTAACAGATGCTGATGGGGTTGCTGTAGCTGGAAGCCAGTACATTTTGAATTCTAACTACATAAAATTGTTTTAAAGAAGGGAGCAGGTGACCCAGGGGACAGCACGCAGTCCTGATGGATTATTAGGATCCGGGAAGCAATTCAAAACTACTTTCCTAAGGCCAATCTACAGCATTGCCAGGTTTTCAAAATAATTCCTGATGCTACAAGAAATCAATGATATGAAGGAGAAAGTGCTGCCAGCAGGGAACATGCAAACACAGACAAGCTTCCTTCTTGATGGAGTTTCTCAGAAATTGTAAAATTTGTTGTTTCCTTTTGTTGTGTTATTTAGCAATAAGATCCAACGCTAACAGGGTCTTCATAGCTAATTTTAGACAGGATGTTCTGGATAGGAAAGCTTAAATTCTGTTCTCCAAAGCAAATGTTTTGGTCAATTCTCTCTGCAGCGTGACCTCACAGATGCTGCTGTGGTGGGATCYGTAATCTAAATTGAGGTTGGAGTGACCTTAGGGTAAAGAAAATAATTATTTCTGATGAATATTTAGAGGACTCCTTATTGAGCTGAATTTGCTGGTCAGATAATTCCTGTGCCCGTAAAATATCTGATGTGTTGCTGATAATTCAGTCACATAGCAAGTGTGTTGTTTGAGTGAAAGACAAAAGAGCATCATATACCAATTTTATGAAGGTGCATCTGATGATCCTGCTTTGGATGGGAGCCTTTCATGGAGCTGGGTCACTGCCACRAATGACCAACACAGACCTGGCACTGTGAGCAGCGGAGACAGCCAGGAACTTAAAAGCTCCAAATCAATAGAGGAAGAATTAACTACATAAAGAAAAATCTCTCCTGTCTACTTCTTGAGGTTGGGCTTAGCACGCTTCCCTGCGCAAAATGTAGGGATTTTATTTGAATAAATGGGTTATTCGTTTGCAGGAGTGTATCTACCTAACTCCCTTTCACTCCAGCTGAAAAATCCCAACATACAATGACAATTCCTAGACCAGGATAAGAGAAATGGCTTTTAGCAATAGATTATTATTATTTGTTTAAATCTCAGTTTAAAAACAACTTTTTTTTTTTTTTTTTTCTTCAGTGAAAACTTCCAATTCAACCTGCAGCTTCCATTGCCTCATTCCCCAGGCAAGGCTGTGTGTTCCTTAGGGCTCTTCATTCTCTTATGTGTAACAGGAATGCTGGTATGGTTGAGGAGAAAAAAAACGTGTTCTTCAGGGATGATAAGTCAGGATAAAGTTTGAATAACTTCACAAAATAATAGTGTGTATACAAGTGATTCTTAATAATATACTTCTGTTGAAGTTTTCATTAGATAGCCTGATTTTCAGTGGAAAAGTGAGTATCTTCTGAAAATCAAATACCATTTAAATGTTTCAGACTGAGCACACAAGGAAGGACACCATCAACCTTCATTAAATTGAACCTCTCTGTTCTGCGAGTGTGGCTTATGTGGCAGTAGAGAAGCAGAAAGAGCTTCTTGTTCTCCGTATACTTCTCTTATTTAGAGGAATATACTTTTTTTGCATTCTGGGAACAGCATTGTTATGGTCTACCCAAGAGAGAGGACACTCAGCAACTTTAGTTCTTACACCCAAATAAACCTAAATTAAAACTCCATGAAATACACATATTGTCAAACTAAATCTGAATKAACTCAAGTCAATCTTTGTTAACATGGGAATTACCAAAAATAGAACTTGACCTATAAAAAAGGGAATAAACATGAAAATCTGGTCTGTTTGACATTTGGAATAAAACATGTCTCAGCAGAAAGAGAGACCCTTCCTTAGCTCTGAAGTTTAAAAAGCTGTTAGAGGATAATGATCTCCCAGTATTGGCTAGCTGACAATTAGACATCTACAAGCGGGCTTCAGCTTGCACAGTAAGACACCCAAATTGAAGACTTCACTTGTATATGTCCCAGCTTCTGTTGCAGTCAGTGGCCATTTGGTTAATGCAGTGAATGGTGGGAGAGGACAATTCTGTTTATCCTATAGTAGATATCTATGCTTAGTTAGATAGGTTCCTCTTTGGACTTAATGAGGAAATGAAGGTCTCCATTGACTGTAATGGGAGCATAGACATCCAGTGCATGAGTGAGCACCTCCATGCAMTCACCTAAATGCTGGTGTGAGTTGAATCCTGCCTCTATTCCCAGGGAGTTGACCCACCTCCCCATGCATCTCCTTGGAGCTCTAAGCTACCGTGGGCCATCCAAAGCTTCCCCTCTCTCACATGTCTTCAAAGGAAGCCCCCATGCCCAATGGAGATGCCTAATGTAGATGAGACATCGAATTTCTAGAAGTGTAAAGATAGGTGAGCATGCCAAAATAAATCACTGCAGTCCTGACCTGCACAGTCTGTCTCCATTTATATATGATCCAACTGCCGCAGGAAAGCTGCGTTTGATTAATAGCTCTGTATTGCCAGCAAGTTGTTGAGTAGCGGGATTGCTTCGTTTTTGTTGCTTTCTTCTGATCAGAAGGCTGGAGGCATGGATTTTTAGGGAGAATTAAAAGAATCATATCTATATGCATACAGTGGAAGAGGCAATTAAAGGGAGTTACAAAAAGCCAAACTTGAAGAGATTGTTAACATCGAAGGCGAGCAGCAATTACTTGGTGTGATACCCAGGGCAAAGCTAGCAGCAAAAGGATTCAATTAAGACGGAGAAAATGTGAAACTTGGGCAGATCTTACAGGAAAAATTTCTGACAAAGAGACCTATGGGGGCATGGAATAATTTGAAATCCCCCCAAAAGCCAGAATTTAAGCCTGGCAAAACAGAGCATCAGCAAATATTCTGGCGATAGCTCTCAAATGAGCAGGGAAATATCCTGGTTGCCTAACAAGTTTCTCCTCTTTCTGCATTCTGTGATTTGATATTCTGTTTCCCAGTGCATGATGACTTCTGCAGTACAATCCCCTTTAATAATGCCAAGGATATTGCCGTTTATTTTTGGTGGGTCAGTTACTCCTTTTCCACATTGCGCGGTTGCGATACTGGTCCATCTTGACTTAACATTAGCTCCAGACCTGGTTGAGGTCCGGGGTAAAATGATACTCTGGTTATGTGCAGACAAGGCACCACGTGAGAGACTCTTTTTCAATGCCTCATTTTCTTTTCTTCTTTTTTCCTTTCCTTTCCTTTCCTTTCCTTTCCTTTCCTTTCCTTTCCTTTCCTTTCCTTTCCTTTCCTTTCCTTTCCTTTCCTTTCCTTTCCTTTCC
>NW_020454094.1:2833158-2852051 GCF_003342845.1 Nothoprocta perdicaria
TTCCTTTCCTTTCCTTTCCTTTCCTTTCCTTTCCTTTCCTTTCCTTTCCTTTCCTTTCCTTTCCTTTCCTTTCCTTTCCTTTCCTTTCTTTTTCTATTATTTGATCATCAGGGAGCAAAAGCTGTTGACATGCCATGCACTTGCTGAGGGTTGGGCTCCCGAAAAGGAGAAGCTCTTCTTGTGTCTGTTGTGCTAGTGGGCACTTGGGATGCTCGAAAGTGGCTGTGTCAGCAAAACCTCTCTAATGAGAAATTGGTTAAGATGTTCTCAGGGAATGAGATAAATCAGGGCAGAGACATTTAGGAGAAACGCAGTTCTTAGCAATGAGATTTTCTGCCAAGCAGTTGCTGTCTGAATGGAGGACTTTCTAAGTGTCCTCTTTTTAACGCTATCTGGAATTAAGGAGTGGAAACATATCTGAAATAAAAGTATTTTGGGGATGAATAATAAATTGATTCAAAAAAATAATTGTGGGGAGACCCAGACTGCTCATGAATCCCGGTCCAATATGGAAAAATATTTTTCCCCTCCAAAAAGGTATCATTTTGACTTTTACAAATGAAATGTTTCAGTTCTGAAAATGTTAAAACATTTCATATTAATGGTGTTTTTTTTTTTAATCACTGAATAGAAAAAAAAAGAAAAAAAAAAGAACTTCAGCCCCACTGTGGAATCTATTGCAGGGAACAACCATTGGGGGAAAGATGACATTGTTCCTCCTTCATATCTCTATGACTAACATTCAGACATCCAAATTACCTCTTAACATATGGAAGATGTATGGACAGGATTTTTTGTACAAGTCAGACTGCAGCAGATGGGTGACAAACACAGCATTCTGCTTTGATTTAGCAAAAATAATCTCCTTCACATTTACAGAGATGTCATGGCTTTTCCAAGAAGTTTCCACGCAGGCTTACTCCTCTAAGGACTCTGGTTATATTTCAGATATTTTATATCTCAGTTGTGTTGATTTTTATTCTGACGGGGAGAGCCTTTTGCATTTGATTCCTGTTTCCTCTCCCTAGGTCAGCCCTATGGCATTTCATGCATTTCCAAGGCTGTACCAGAGTATTAAAGCTGAATAAAAGCCATGGCACAGCAGGGTCTTGTCTGAGGGCACATTCCCTAGGCCAGCAACCATGCAAGAGAGCCTTGAAACAGCCCAAATCATTCCAAAACCTAATTGTATGGCAAAATTTGTTCTCTCTTTGCTCAGGCTGCTCTCACAGCCAAGTGGCCAACTGAAATGCTTTCCAAGATGGCTGGAGAAATATATATATATAAATATAAATATATATATATATATATGTATAAAATTAGACAAGGGCAGAGCAAAGCCATCATGCAAGGGAAGGGGAGTCACGCAGACTGAGCCTAGGTGAGCAGTGGGAGCTACCATACACATTAGGAAGGCATGACGGCCTTTCTCCCTTTAATGGTGGGATGGAGTGATGTAGGCAGAGATAAGCAGACATTACCATACATAAACACAGCCATTTTCTACTCTGATGCCTGTGTGCTTTATAGGTCTACTCCCTCTCACGCTACTAAACTGCTCTCACTAACAAGGCTTATTGGTGCAACCATAAATATCCCTCTGCAGAGCAAGGACATTCAGCTGCAACCCTGCCTCTTGCAGAGTCAAACAAGGCTCTTCCTAAGGATAATGGGTTTTTTTGTTGGTTTGTTTAATTATATCTGCTCTCCTACGCTGAAGGAGCGGACGTGGTGGACTGCAGCTCGGCTCTGTACACCAGGTGGCCTCAGTGGTATGTGCTTCAGTTTGGATGATCTCAAGGTGCAATTGTTGCTCATGCTGATACCATTTTTGTTTGCAGGGGTCTCAGCATGCTTACAGTGTGGTGAAACAGAGCCAGGGCTCATGCAACACAAGAAAAGAATTAAAGATAAAACACATGCATGAATGGGACTGGTATTGCAAGGCATCTGTTCAACACAATCAATTGCCCATTTATATGAAACAGCTCTGCAGACAATGAATATTGCTGCAGCGTAGCTACCTGGAAGAACAGTGAGTTGTTACCCTCTTGTCTTAGAATAAAGTCCCTAAAATGAAAGTCTTTGCTGCAAGCATTTTGCATATTGGCACATGGCAATTTATTTATTAAAGAAGAGATGCAAGAACTGACTGATGATCAAAAAAATGGCTGCATGAGTAACTGCAGCAGGACTCAGTAAGAGAGTGACATTAGCACRGAGGGAAGTTACTGGTGGGATTTCTTAGGGTTTAATCTTGCTGCTGAAGTGATTTAATATGCACACACAAAATGGGATACACTGATGAAAGCCACTGGAGACATGTGGTTCGAGGACACTACCAAGGCAATGGGAAATGGTGATTTGCAGAAAGAGTCATGAATTGTGGAAATGTGGCAAGATTCAGTCATACAAAATGCAGGTTTTTCATGAATGGTAATAGTCATCTGACTAAATGCAACTGTCTATGGAGAAGTTATGTAGCATGAGCTCTCCTTACTGTTAACAGAGAAATTAACATTTTAAAGGTGTGTCCGTGTCAACCTGATAGACTATCTAACACAGGGCTAAAGAATTGTACCCCAAAGCAGCTTCCACTCACTCCTGATTATATGAACACCATAAGGAGCCCAGGTTGCCTGCAGATGTCTACATGTACTCATCTAGGTACAGGCAAATGACTCTCACACAGTGCTAGAGGCAAATAGCATTTCCGTAGGCTGTTGTTCATCCATGGAGGAGGGAAGGTGAAGGATGGCTTGTGCTGTTAGGGCATGGAGACCTCTGCTCTGTGAATACATGGTGGGAAAAAAAAAAAAAACCAACAAAGAAACCAAAGAGGAAACTTTGATCCTGCAGTAATTCAGCATTTTTTCCCCTGCATTTTCAATGTGAAATAAAAATGAATGATGTCTCAATTTCTAGCTGGGGTAGGTGCAAAACCAGATTGTGAAGATAGTCTAGGAGTGGTGGCTGTATCAGTGGAGATGGAGGGGATTTGGACAGCTGGCCACTGGGAGGACTTGCTGGCTCAAGAATGAACTCCAGATGAACCAGTGGATGCAATAAAAATAGAGCCTGTTTGGAAATCCCTAGGGGAATTCAGCAGCCCAGGCAACCTCGCTGCCACAAGCAGTTGGCTGCCAGGTACTGACTGCTGGGCCAGAGCAACCTGCAGGATGGGGTGGGAAGGAAAAGAAAGCAAGCAAGGCAGGCTGTGTGATGAGACAGTGCCCCATCCCATAGCTTGGCTTTCCCCCTTCTCCTTTTGTCCTTTCCCTCTTCGTTCTTCTGCAAGTTGGGGAGGAACCTGAATGCTGCACGGGCAGAGAAGCCATCAGGGCTGCAGCTGCCGGCCAGGACAGACTGGAGAGATAGAACAGAAATCACAGGAAGGTCTGAAAGATGAAAGAAATGAGGAATTTAAGGAATAAGCCACAAGAACTAAGCCACTAGCTAGAAGAGATTAATTATTTCAGGTGGGAAGAAAGGCAAGGCCATATAGCCCATTATAGCAAGGTGAAAGCTTTGCATTTAGAAACTCATTAATGGCTAATAATTTGCTTTAAAAAAAAAAAAAGCAAAACAGTTTGAAATACTGCCTGTGCTTTCCTTTGTGAGGGAAAACCCCAGCTGTCCACTCTGATGGAGCTCTTTGCTTTGGTTACCCAGAGGATGATGTGGTGGGACAGCAGATAGACWGTCTGCCCCAAGGCTTCCCTCACTAGTGAGGGGCTGTCACTGGGACACAAGAGAAAGAGTAAGATGAATGGTTGGTTTTCAGTGGGCCAAATGTGCTTGGCAAAACACTGGTCCACCTCTGAAGGCAGTGGAGTGTGGGATGGGAAAGAGGCACCATTTGAAGATGCTTAGGGGAAGCCATGAGCACCCTGGTGTGCCTGAGATGCAGAACGGGAGTAGAGACCATGACAAAAGCCTGATAAGGACAGGATGAATCAGATATTGGGCAACAGGGAGAAAGTTAGACTCAGAGAAATCCTTTTTTGTTGTTGTTGTAAATGAATTGCAAACAAGGGATTCTGCTTTTTTTTCCCATAGTGCTTAACTCATCCCTGGAACTCATGGCTATAAAGTATTACTGGGCATGTAATTTAGCAGGAGGAAGATATAGTTGGGAATACTCTCACTTATCTCACAGAGGATAGAAACGTAATAGAAATGTAATGTAATGTAAACTCATACTTTAGAGTATGCAATCATTAACTGCTGACAGGCTTATATGGCGAAATTAGTCCATAGTTGCACAAGGGGGATTCTGGTGTCTTCCTCAGAGGAGCCCTTACAGGAAGGATACTGGATTAAAAGCACTGCTAATCTGATCTAGCTCCAGCGTTCCTATATCCTACTAAATCTTTTCTATTTGTGACTTGTAGGCTATGGAAAACAGTTTATTTCTCCTATAGATTCTGTAAATTTCAATAAGAACAGAAGTTTAATTTCTATGAATGGCATTCTTGGGGGAAAAAAAAAGAAAAAAGAAAAAAGAAAAAAAGAAAAAGATATCCAAATGAAAAGCTAAAGCCATAACAAATTGACTGGTTTGCAGACTGGTCTGCCTGCATGCCGTTAATGGGAATGCAGTGCGTGACAGTCAGTGGACATCTCTTGCAAATACACTGCCCTAATTGTATGGTCTCTGAGACTTTCTATGCTGAGAACTACTTGGCCATACAGCATATGCCCAAATGTATTCAAGACAGAGCTCTACTTCCTTTCCATTTTTAATTTTGGAAATCTATCTGTAAAGACTGTAAATCCCTGCAAGTATTGCCATACTAAGAAAACTGAATTAGAGTCCTAGGTGTCCCAAGATTTATAGGCATCCAACTCCACCGAGGGTGTTAGGTGACTATTACACTTGTAGGTCTAAGAGCCTTGTAGGTGTTGTAGGTACCTTGGGCTTCTAGGTGTCTCAGATGCTACACCTCTACAAAAAAGATGAAAAGACCACATTTGATTAACCTTTGTGCTTAAGGAAATAAAGCAGATGCTTGAGACCTCAGCTAGTATCTTTGACTCGAGCTCCTGAATTCTGTGGCCGTGCAGATAAACAGTGATAGCAAAATGTCTGAAGAGAAGAAGAATTATTCTTCAGGGTGCTAGGAACTTCAAGATGTTAGGAATTCCCCATCCTCTGATAAGCATATCTACAAAGAAGTGATCAAATTGAAATACTTTTGGTTCATAAGCAGCTAATCTGYAAAGAAATTTCTCCCTTGTTCCTTCCAGTGCCTTTGCAGCATTATTTTCATTTCTATCTAGATTTGTTTGCTTGTTAGTCTGTGGCCTTCCCCTAMGGATATAACTGCAGATGGATGAATTATTTTATTTTATTAAATATTATTCTTGGCTTTTTGGAGATTTTGTTTTGTTTTAATGATTATTCCTCCTGGTGTTATTTCAGTTTGCAATTACAACTTGTGTGCGTATGTGTCTAGCACACTGCCATTTTGTAAATGGATGTATGCACTTATTGTTAATTGATTCCCCAAATAAACCSAACCGCTTGCACTGAAATAATGTATTATATTTCTGGTATGCTACCGAGCTGGATGCCTTCCAGTTTGGCATCTACTGCTGCTCGGGAGGTGGGCATCTCTCTCTCGTTCCCTCTGAAGTGGACAGAGCTCTGGTCTATTTTCTCTACAGACCTCACAATTCTGGCCAAGTTCTGCGAACAGTGGTGGCCAAAGTGGTACTTCTAAGTGTGCATTTAGCCATCTAGACAACTGATTGCTTTTTTTAAAAGCACTAAACTCTCAGCAGGTTCCCACAGGCTTCAGTGAGTGTTTTCTTCCCTAAGGTCAGGCCATTACGAAGGGAATTTTCCAAAGCAGTCCGTGTTGGCCTATCTCTGCTCCCACTGCAGCCGATGTCTGCTTGAGAGTTATTTTCTTGGAAAGGAGAATTAAGCTACAATTGGTCCTTTACCAGGTTTTGCAGTCCCATAATTTACAGGTTTTAGCCCGAAAACACAGCTGAGGTCCCTAATGGTGGGACTGTAGGTTCAGCAGGTTTAGGTGGGTCATCCAGTCCCCCTTTTTGCCAAAGATGAAAGATAATCTCCTTTCAACTGTGATTCATCCCGTGTATTACAGACATCTATCTTAGGAGAAGATGAATCATTTCCTGGAGGTGCTTCTCTCCCTCTCTCTCCATTTAGGAAACCTAGAAAAAAAGCTTAAGCAGGACTATGAATTGAAGATGTCTAAAATGGGGGAGATGAATCCCATTGTGCACTGAGAATCACTGACTGCTGATTCACTGAATTCTGCCAGCATTCCATTTCGACAGCAAAATGCTTTTTTGTTTTGTTAGGTTTTTCTACCTTTAGCTAATCACTGCCATTTAGCCTAAAAAAAAAAACAAACAAAAAGCCTCATCAAGAACAGGCCCTCTGGTAGCTGGGATGGACATCTGTGATGAGATTCAGCTGCTCAAACACAGGCACATAGTGTTGTCACCGTTACTGAGGGGTCTCATGTCTGGTCTCCAGATGCCAAAACGAGTGTCCCATAGGGCTGTCCTCATGCCTGCTAGCCCCAAATGGATAACTGGAATGTGAGCCCGTAGCTAGATCAAGCTCCCAGTGAAACGCCTTCAAGGAGAAGGAAGCAGAAGTCAGGGAGGTGACTGTGGCCTATCAGTTGTGGAGCAGCAAATGGAAGTTTCTGCCCCATTTCTGTTTCATGTTGCTGCCCCTTTCCAATGCTGCTTCTCTGGGCTCTCCTGTGATGGCCATTCAATAAAATAAGCTTGCACTTTACGCTCAAAGTGCAAGCTCAGGGCTCCCCTGCGCTGCAGAACCTGCTCCAGCTCCCGCCGTGGGGCACATCTGGCCTGCACAGCTCCCGCCACGCAGAGGCAGCGTCCCAGGCCCTGCACGCAGCGGCCTGGGCAGAGCAGCRTGCTAATTAGCCTGGCCTTTCAGCGGGATTAATTATCGCGGAGCCGATAGGGCAGAAATGCTTCTGGCTGCAGCAGTGCCCTGGCTGGGCCCTCCGTGTGCTGTTGTGTTGCACGTTGTTGTCAAGGCCAGGGGCGGCAAGGAGAGCGTTTGGACAGTGGTTACGTAGCTGTGTCTGTTGACCACAGTGGCTGAACTGTGAAACGAGCCAGTATGAAAAGCACGTGTAGCAGTTTGCCCCGGATGAACTACACAACACTGGGAAACTCTTGGTGTTGTGATTTGCAGTTTTATAGCACCTTGTGGAATATAATAATGTCTCCTAAGCACCAGAGTACACCCTAGAATGACTTAAGCCCTGTGCTTCTTTATACCAAAGTACAGTTCAGCACCCCACAATTATTAAGCCTCAATATGCAATCAGATAGCACCTTTAAGTTAACTCCTTATCACCTAGCAAGGTATTGCCAAAGTTGAAGTCTTCTCCTCATGACCACCTGGTTGAACACAAGAGAGTTTCAAAAGTTCAGGCATAGGAACACTTCAGTTTCAGTTTTATACAGGACTCCATGAGCAGTTGATAAAGGAGGTAATTCATCTAGCACCAGCATGGACTGCAGTGCGGTACAGGCCTCGTAAGCATTCTGGTGTAGCTCAGSTCACCAGCTACCTGATGTGATGGGACGGATCGGAGCTGTGTCCTTCCCAATGACACCTTCTCCCTAGCTGGAACACTAGCGCATGGGTGGTTGTGTCAGGAAAGCCTAGTGGCTTTTGCTTTGAATATCCACCTTTAATGGAAAGGCAGGAGAAATCATTCCTGAAGGCTGCAGCCAGGAGCTGAACAACCTCCTAGCTCCTCTGTCCATGTGTTAATTACACTGCACAGGAGATGAACATAACTTGAATATTTATTTTTCCCTAGCACCGTCTCTAACTTAATGTCTGGCTTACGCATTCAAACACAGTCTCATGGATCTTTGTCTGGTTTCTTAGTTGGTAAATATAAGAGTTTGCTACATGCCCGTTTTGGGCGCATTTTTGCAGTCAGACTTTGTGCACTCTTTTCCTATTGAAGGAAAGGTCACGTCRGTCTTGGTTACTCATTTCTTTCCTTTCACTCATTGAATTTCTAACAATAACAGGCGTCCATCCAAAGCTCTGGGCTCCTCTACTTTGCATTAAAATTCACAATGTCATTTGCTTTCAGTAAATATATTCAAATGGGCTTCCTTCAAAACCATAAATGACTTGCCAGCCAATCAATCATAATTGCAGGACCCTGAATTTCTCCTCTACGYGGTGTCCTTTAACGGCCAGGAGGAACACATGATCCTACTTTTACAAAAGAAGAAAGGAAAGAATGGTTGGGTAAAAAAAGAAACGATGTGTGACCATTTTTGTTCTTTCAGGAAAGCTTGGTAAGTTAAATTTACATGACAAATTTTGGCTGGAAAGTGAGACGGATAAATGCACATTTTATGTTATCACTCAGTGCTCTGAGAGTTACTGCACTTAAGAAAACTTATCTCTCTAATCAATTATTAAGTTTCAAAATGGAACATGTGCCTCTCTCTTACTAATTTCCCATAAACCTACACCCCATGACTAAACATACATATACGCATACTAAAGGTGAGCTTGATAAAACACTGCATGGACAAAGCTTCTGCTCTGATATCAATGAGCAGGGCAGCTTCTTACAGGCTATAAAAAGCTGTATCTGGGGGAAAAAAGTAAGAGGAAAGACTAAATTGTCCAAGAAAATTTTGTAAGCTCATTTTCCTCACAAATCTGGCTAGTTAAAAAAAAATGAAAGAATAAAGACTGGGAAACTGGTTCATCAGGTAAGAGTGGAACCATCGTCTTCCCCCAGACTCTTGCTAAGGTCAGACATCTCTAAATTAGAGATACAGGCATCTCTAAATCTCAGATGCTAGAAGTAAAATAGATCTGTTATGAAGCCCTGGCTTCTCTTTGTAAGTGTAAAATCCTTCTCCTCAACATGCTGGTGCTCTGTCCGGTCAAGCATTTAATGCCTCAAAACCGCGAGGCTCACCTCCCTTGAGAGACTGTTTTATTACCTGGTAGATCTCAGTRTGAAGAATGGGAGTTTCAGGCTAAATTTTACTTTTCATGTTGCTAGAGAGTGACTCCTTCTTGGGAATGACTGCCTTAAACCCCTTGCCCTTTATCTTGTGATAAACCTGCTGTGTTCACCCACCTTTGAACTGAGTGTCTGGCTCCCAGTTTACTGACTTTGCTACTTGAATCCACACACTCATCCTCGCGGCTGATTTAAGTTACTCTCAGCTGTGCTTAACCTTCTTCACTTGATGGCTACGTTCAAAGGAATGCTTAAATTCCTGGTAGTCAACACCACTCTTCTGYAACAAAGCGTGCAAGCAAAATAGCAACAAAAACAGCCAGACACGGAGAAATATTGGGAGGTTGTATCTGTAGATCCCAGCTGTGACTATTTCCAGAGGTAAAATAAACAAGTGAACAAGTGCAATGCATATCAGCTTTCACCTTTATCTTTGCTTTGGGTCAATCCCTTTAGGGCAATGGCCGTGGCTTCCCAAAGTGTGCAGCAACTCTCCAGCTCAACTGTCAGAATGTGCATCCTCACAGGACCCTCAGCAAAATGACAGGTACTGCAAATAAGGACGTGTTTTACTCCCTTTCTGACTCCTGGTGTTTAACACAAAGCGAGTCTCACGGATTGGTAACCATCATATGTGTAATAATGTGGATTTCATCTATATCAGACATGTCAATGCTCAGTTTTATATGAAAATAATTGAAAACGCTCAAAAATCTGTCCCTTGGCTTCATAACAGCTTGCTAATGTGAGCCTTTTTTTTTTTTTAACTAACCTGTCTCAGAACTTCCTATGAAAGCAAAATATAAATATAAATATATATCAAATATGAATATAAACTGTTCATAACTTAGGAGATATATGGAGCAAAGCCAGTCAAAACAGTTTGGGTAGAACAATTTCATGTTTAAAATGAAAGCTCATTGGAACTGGAATATTTTGGAGGAACATGACTATTTCAATGATATTTTCAATGGGAAAAATGTCTCAGGAAATTGCTTTGGTTTTCTTATTTGTGCCACTAATGTAGAAATGATTTGTTTTGACAAACAAAAAACGCAATTTTGAGTTTATCATATTGTGTTGTTTTGACTTTTAGCAATTACTAATTTCATCGTGTAATTTAATATAGCACATTATATTCAATTTTTTATTACAGTGTCTTTCAACATTATAACAGTGCAACATTTCTACTTTTCCAAAATATTACATCAATATTTTTAAATGAGGCATTTCAGTATTTCTCTTCTCTGAAATTTTTTTTGGAAGTTTCAAAGTTTTACTTCAGTACAACCTGAAAATGTGATTTCGACATGCTAACAGTAAGCACAAAGCTTTGATTTTCTTGTCACTCTTAGTACAAACTCAGTTGTGTGCATCTGCTGATTGAAACAGTCACAAATAAGGCCGGTTTCAAATTCATTTACATTTGGTGCAGGTTCTCAGCTGCTGGATATAACAAGTGGAGCAATGTCCAGTTGCAACCTTGACCTACGCCTGCCTTTGCCAGGCATATGCCCACTCGAGTCTGCATCATTTCCATCTTGCAATTTCAATTACAAGTTAAACTTTTATGATAACTGGTCGAATTTTAGGAAAAAACATGCTAAATCAGCAAGATGCGATGACTAGATATGAATAATGACCATAAATCGAAGCCAAAGTGAATCCAGGAGCTTAAGGTKGGAGATGGGCTGCTCCTCACCTATAGCTGTGCTCACCCCGAGCCCAGTGGCCAAAGCACTGGAGCTGCTAGAAATCCTGCTCTGGGACTCCACGTTGTGTGTAGCACATAGTAGTGAGCCACACACGGCCACGTTTTGTTTGTGACAGATGGCTCTTCCCAAAAATATGATGTGCGAGATTGTGCTGACTTGGACAGTGCTGCATAAGCTGTGGGGGATTGACAGGGTGTAATATACTTTTTCTGTTTACTTAAAGTCTAGGAGAGAATGGGCCAAACCCAGGGAAGAACAGCCTGTTTCGAAGATATTATGACTGGGAAATGTTGTTTCTCACAAAGATCATCTCTCTATAATAAGACACATGGTGATCCTGTATGGTGGGGGAAAAACTATGCAGATTGGGAAAGAGTCAATCACGTGATTTTCATTTGGGTGTCATGATGGAAGTGTCTGTAAGAGGGAAGGGAACTTCTGCTTCTCTCCACAACTCCGTGCAGTGCCAGCCTGGGTGGAAACAAGATACCTCGTGGCCTAGAAAACACTTAGGGAATCATGTGAAATTCCAAAGTGGGCAAGGAGAGYCTGTGAGTGATGGATGTGAGTGATGGACAGGCTCCCTTGGACAGGCAGCACTGGTGGAGGATCTGCAAAAGGCATCTGGAGTTGGCCCAAGCAAAATGCATGTGCAACCTGTCTCGAATGACAGCTTGGAAACACCATGCTGGAGGCTCCGCACGCTGGGGAGCTGCGGCTCCAGCGCGAGATTCACGCTGCCTTCGGGTTTCTTAACTTTCCGGAGCGCTTGCTAAATGGAGAATGCCTGCATGGTATGGGATTAACAGCAGCTCTCTCGCTAACACCTGAGGATTATAGTTCATCATGAGGCACTGGGATACCCTTGCGAACCTCAATCAGTATAGATTAACATAGGTCTGATGAGGTTAATGCAGCTGAACTGATTTGTGCCAGCTGAAGATAAAATCTGTTTTAGACTTTCTACTGAAAAAGGAGTTTGGGTTTTTTGTTTTTGTTTTTGTTTTTGAGATCCTCAGGACTTGAACCTGCTCCTGCAATGGGATTTCTAACCCTCCCTTCTAGCCCTCCCTAACTGTGTAGCCCTCCCATAGCAAAAATGTCTCCTTGGCATGGGAGAATCCCATCGACTGGGATGATATAACCAGAGTTGCGTGGGAAGCATTTTTCTCCTCAGCTAAGAAACTGATATCAGAAAAGAATCCCATTACATTCCAAATGGGGATCTTTGGAAAAGTTCATGGGAAATGGACTTAACCTCAGCACAGCCGGCTACCTCACTCCTAAGGATAAAATGTGGGACTCCCACCATTTCAAAGCCCAGGAATGGGGCTTTTAGGTGCTMGTGAAGAATTTCCTTTTCTTTGACTGTCACACTGCTTGGAAATTCCTTTCAAGAAAAAATTTAAAACATATGTGCTCCTCTGAACAAATTCAGTCCTATGAAAGTAATATTTTTGGATGAACAAAACATTTTGTTCCAAAAATTCCTTTCCAGCTCTGATCATAAGAATTCGCTAAGTTAGCCTAACCTTTTTGGAGCCCTTGACTGAAAAGCCATAGCTTGAAAACAGTTCCAGATCCGCCTACTTAAAGATCACAGTGCCTTCCCCTCTGCAATTAGTAGGCTGAGCTCTGCGTAGAAAAGCACTTCCAAATTTCCTAGCTGGTGTCACCAGGTTTTTCTCTCTCAGACTGTGTAATCCCATGATTACATGGTGATGTTGATGCAATGCGACATGATATGTCAGTGGAGTTTCTAACAACTTATTTTGTAGCGGAGAAGGAAAAACCAGCTGCTTTGTGTCTAAACTAGAACAGAATTAAGCAAAGAAAAAAGAAAGGGGAAAAAAAGGAAAAAAAAAAAAGAAAAGATAATATCTGATAATCAGGTTATTGAACTCTGTTCACAGGTAACTGACAACATCTCCTGAAGATTTAAGCTAGTGCCCTTGTCCACAAAATGCCTGACAATCTACCAGTCCATCCAGCAGATATCTCTGCTCAGCAGCATTGCAGAAGGAGAATGTTTGTCTGATTGACAAAAGGTCCTCCCGTATCAACCCTGTGTACWAGCACGCAGATGAAACCCTTCAGCCAGTTATGATACACTCTTGGGTATTTCCTCAGTGGGGGCCCAAAATCCTGTTGGCCTTTTCATGCCCCACTCAGAAGTGTTGCCTTTTGATCACAAATCGTAGGAATATGTAGGATGGTCTTTCAGAAAGTGTTTAGGTTGCTCTGCTACAGGCTCTCCCTGTGCAGGTGCATGCGTCCCCATCTCCACAGCAAATTTCAAATCGTTGCCTCAGCTTTTCCCTTCAATCAAGAAAAAAAATACATTTCTCTTTTTGTTTGTACAGAAATGCAATTCAACTGAGAGCATATTAGGAGAATAAAAGAGCACTCCGTTTTATATTAGAATAACCCCCTCAGTAGCTTTTTTAATAGCAAGGTTGAATCGGTGTAAGACACAACAAAAGATCAGGGCAGATTTTGGATATTGCACTACATTGCCAAACAGCAGATGAACATCTCTGAACACTAGCTGATCACAGAGGGGAGCTGAATCCAACGTGTGAAGAACGGCTTTTGTGAAATGTCAGCTAGCAATAATGCAGCGCGGCGTATCGGAGAGCACTGAGAACAAGGTGAAAATCCACCAAGCTACAGAGTGGCAGAGATTTAGTTGTACAAATCCATCTATAACAACTACCTGAAAACCTGAAACATGCTGGATTTTAAATTCTTGGGCAAATGATATGAAGCAGGGTCMTTCAACCAGTACCTTTTGGGGAGAAGACTTCAAATGGGTCTCTCAAAAGGCTGCCATGGTATGCTAGGTCCTTCCCAAAAAAGACACATGGAAGAGTCAACACTAGCTGACATGCTCATACRGACCTCCTGGGTGAACTGCTTTGTGCTGCCTGGACCTTCTAGTGGTTATTTTGGTAATTGAAGCCCTCTCACTGGGAAGRCTGTAGGAAAAACAGCAGATATGAAACTGGGATGGTATTTTTCACCTATTTCCTAAAAGTGCTTCATGCTATGGCAAGACAACGTKTAAGAGTTTTTGACTGTAGTAGGTTGAACTGTCTTAAATATGGTCATCCAATCCTCTTTATGCAAGGTTGCTCAAATGAGTGACAGTAAAGTCAACTTGAAGTATATCTAAATGTGTTAAGAGAAAAAAGTAACTTTCAGCAGATTAATCCACAAAGATACTGTTTCCTGATTTGAACAGACCACGTGAAACATAGCAGGGTGAGCTGTGATTCCTGGGAGTGTTAAATGCATGTGTTTTTCAGATGAAATTGGGGAAGAGAGGAGGACATTGCGAGGAGGACATTCCTTCACCACAGTGTACACTGCCCTCTCTGGTGGATATCATAGAATCACAGATATTCTCTTCATTAGTCCTGAAAGGTGGCTGCTACTTTCTGATGGGCACTTGAGGTGGAAAGCAATGTTTGTTACCATGTTTGCCTTGCACKGGCTGTAGCAACCTAGCCCACCTTCAAGTCATAGCGGAGATCTCAATGTATGTGAACTTCGCTGAGGCTTAAAAATGACTCTTCATGTTTGGTAGGGGCTGTGTGCACACATTTGAGTGTGATGCCCCATCCCAGATGGGGTAAAGCTGATCATCTCRTCTCTTGCCACCATTTACAACACACCCCTACACCCAAGTAGCTCTTTACTCTTTTTATAGTACATATGTATAGGCACTTGTAAGGCAGAATTCATCTGACCTGCTTTAGGTGCCCAACATAGATAAGATGACTCACACCCTAAATGTGCTCTTTCTTTCCAACTCTTCTTTTGGGGAGTGTGGAGAACTAACACAGATATTATTGATGTCTAAAATTAGTAAGATGAATACATCCCAAAGGAATTTAAGATGCAGTAATGTAACTGAGGCCATGCTGCTTCGTGCTTTATTAGATAAAAAGAATGATATATGATTGCAGTGGTGAAAAGTAATGCAAAAGAATAAACTCAGTCTCAATTCAGCTATTAGCATAGCTTTGCAACCTATGGGACAAGCTGCCTTCTTCCAGACAACTCAAAATCTGGCCAGGRATTCTGAAGGATGCATTATCAAATTAGCAAAAGCTTTGACATCCCAAGATGTCCCTGTGCTGGCCATCAGACAGCTTATCTACAAAATCTGGTAAATAACCAATATGACATGTTATTAGTATGTTTTGTTAACCTGTCATGGATGCTAATTTGTTTTAAAATAAGAATGAGATGGATAAACATACTGTAGTGAAGTTTAGAAATTGTCCTATATTGACTGTCTTTCTGCCATCCCATCGTTATGCTCATCCTCCAAACACTGCACAGCTGCTGGTAAGAAGCTCGTCATGAAAGCATGGAAGTTTTTAACCCAAACCTCTCCTGTTGGACAGATTGAAGGGATCCAAGATGGGCTGTCTTCAAGTAAGTGGCTGAACATCCCTGGAGAAAGAAGGGAACTAAATTTAAATCTCTCATGTGATGGCTGCTGGGGAAGAAGAGAACCAGGAGCTGGTTCTCTTCAACTGATGCTGTTTTGTGATTTTGGCACTTTACTCTGAAAACAAAGTTGAACTAAAATGGCATCTTTGGGGGATTTTTTTTTGTTTAGTGAAGAAAAAGTCAATAGCTTTATTTTGAGTATAGCTATGCTGCTTCTCTTGGTCTGTGTTTTCTGCTTTGTCAGTCGAACTGAAGAATCAATTCTGTGCCCAGCACAAGTGATATCAGCAGAAAGAAAGGAAGAAAAGTGCAAAGGAGAAGAATAAATGAAAGAAAGAACTGTGTAGCTAGAYGGGAAATTTCCATGGAGAATCTCATGGCACACTTATACCGATGGATACAGGCAGACTGAAGCCTCCTTCATGTGTTTTACCAGACCTGAAACAAGGCTCAGTTCAGAGACTGTCTGGGCAGGAGTTTGCTAGAGTCCAGAGGCTGCCTTATCACACTAGCCCAGGGCTAAACCTGAGCCCTAAAGCCCACTTTAAATACATCTGCAATTCCAGGTAAGTAGACAGACTATTTYAGGGCCTCAGTGAGATAGAGAAAGATTCCAGCCAAATTTTAGCCCAAACACTCTTTTCCTTTCTCAATGCAACTCATAAATATTACATCTGAAGTCATAAAATTGACACTTGAGACACTGTCTTCCTTCAAGGAATATTTGGCCTGTTGGAAAGAGCAGAGCTAAGTCGTGTTAGGAGCTTGATTAGCAATCAGCTTAATGCACAGCCGGGCTGCCATGTAGCACGGCAATCACGCTGTGCTCCCGTGCTTCTTACGTGACCCTGGCCATAAAAACACTGCTGAGAGCACCTAACAAAGAAATAACCTTGAAATGAGGAGGCTGAGATACCAGCATGGGATTTTGCCACTGCTCTGCTCCTGAACCACCACAACATAGTGATTGTCAGCAATTCAGCTGGTTTGGTAGGAGCGAACACGAAATTCAAGTTGCAGCAAGGCTCGTGACCTTTAAAATGGTGTTCAGGGTGACTTATTGGTCCCCATGCTGGTTGCTCCAATTTTAAGCAGACCAAGAATAAATGGGGCTGTAGGCTGCAGTCTGCAATCCTGTGGGCCGTGTCTATCATGGAGGCAAATTCACTCAGGATGTGATTAAGAAAGCTTGGAACAAAACAGGCCGTTTTTCCTCTTTGAGTCCTCTCAGAGCTGAGTTCTTTGGCCTGGCTTCAGAGCCAGCATCATCTTGTGAACGCTATTTAAAGAAGGTACACCATGACCAGCTTATACTTTGCACAGATATCCGTAAACACCTCTAAAGATGTGAAAAAAAAAAAAAAAAGAAAGAAAGAAAAAAGGGAGAGACGAAAAAACAGCCTAGGAAACATCTGACAGCTCCAAGGCCTTAGCATGCTAGGCTTTCTGCTGTCCTAAGGGATGACCCTTACAGCAGTGTTTGCCTGGACGCTGGTTCAACACCAAGTCAGATGGAAGAGATCCAGTGCCTGAATCACTGGTACCATCATCTGCCATCTACAAATGGACGAGGTTCATCCAGGCTTAGCTGGGGAGCTCTACTGGGTGCCCTGCTCAGCACGGTGTGGCCATCACGGGCTCATCCCCTGAACCCCAGGAAGATGACATTTTTCAAGACCAAAAAATTGACATAATGGTTGAAATCACTACCACTTTACAGAAGCAGTAGTTTCCTTTTCAGCTCCCATACACTGTTGAGAATTAAATCCTTTAAGCTTCCTTTTCTTTGTTAAGCACACGTTAGACTATTACCCTCTTCTCTGGAGACACTTTTTACTTAGAGTTACAGATTGGGGCGATACTGTACTACAGACCAAATGTGAGAGCTTATTGCCTCTRTCTCCTGGCTATAAATGAATACTGTAAATTGCAATTAATGATGCAATCAGAGAGTCTAGTTAAATCACTGGCAACCCTCCAAACACATGGGCTTTAAGAAAGGGCAGAGGTGCTCTATATTTTGGCAGTGCTTGCGTGCCTCCTTGTGCCAAGAAAGGCCCACTGAATCTGGAGAGATGTTGCCTACAACACAGCYGCAATGGCTTAGCGTAGCAAGCTGTCGTGTATTTTGTAAGAGTGCTGCTCAACATCCATTAAATGAGGCCCTAGACACAGGGGTGGTGTTAGCCACCGTGCGCGAACACAGGCTGAAATTGTGTCTTCACCGGGGCAACGCCACACTTGAAATTGCGCTGGTACCTTGCTCTACACTTCTGGTTTCAGGGTTCAAAGCTCGTAAAATCCCCAAGGTGGGACTGAAAAGTAATGACTGCAATTTCATTTCTGTTAGCAAGCAGTACTGTAGGAAGAGTGTGCAGGTGGACGAGCAACATTTCRTGGAGCGACATCCCCGTGAGCTGCTCCTGGGACAGGCTTTGCAGTGTCTAGCTTCACGCTTGGTCACTTTGGGATCTCTGAAAGCTAGTGGAGAAAGGTACATTCCCCCAAAGAAAAGAACAATTCTCCACTGTACGGTTCAGAAAGGGTTTATTGTGGAYGTTGCTGAAGAGAGGACAGGCACATTGCACTAGAATGTCCAAAAAATAGGCAGTTTGCTTGTTTGCTTTTGAGAGCTGACGTGAAGAGGTGGCCGTTAAAAATCCAGAAAATCTCATGCAAAGAATTCTCGTTTCACAAGTAAATCTAAAAATTTATTCTTCCAGCTAAGCTATTTCCAAAGAGTAGAAGGAGGGACAGATGGTGGAAGGAAAAAGGAGTTGCTTAAAAAATGAGAAATCAACTAATTCACAAGTATGTATATGTATATATATATAAATATATGTGTGTATATATRTACTCACAGGGGCACACACACATGTATATGTATATATGGTTATATATATATGCTCACAAACACACATTTATATGTGTATGTGTGTATATATATGTATGAGTGTGTGTGTTCATGTGTGTTTTATTAGTACTGAAAAAAAACTTCCCTACCCAAAAGACCCTAAATTTCATTTACAAAAAGATGAAGAAGTCCAAGCGGATCCTTCATTATCCAACGCAGGATCCTTTTTTTTTTTGCTTCCCAAAAAGAAATATTAAAAATATTTTTTTTTCCGGGAAGTGTGCAATTCTGGGTCTCCCTCTCCAATTTTCCTACATTTTGGCAAATTCAAAACTACCCTAGGGCTGTGCCCATTGCTAATAAGGGCAGACAGCTGCTTGTTAAACACAGGGTCTCTCCAGGCTCTCACTTGGGATCTTTCTGCTTGCACAGTAATTTTTTCAGGTCAGTTTTTGGAGTTATTTTGACTGCTGCTCAGCTAGGCAGAAACATAGGACGGGGATTTGAAAATACCTCACCTACTCAAGCTTATAGTGCTGTATATGTTGAGTATCWATAGGTGACGTGGTTCTCGAGGGCTGCAAAGGCTGCATTGCACCGTCATTCCAGGTGAGCACCCACATCCTTCCTTAGCTGCCACTATTAAGGGCTCAGATAACACGGCAGCAGTTTTGTGGCTTTGTTTGCACATTTTTGCTATGAAACCATAAAACCCCCACCCAGCTGTGTTTGTCTTTCGTTTTTCTTTTTTTTACCAATTTCCTTTGCATTGCTCCAGTTTTCTCTTTGGTCTGTTTGCCACTTTTTTTTTTTTTTTTTTTTTTT